>NC_143479.1:48554806-48863626 GCF_027475165.1 Benincasa hispida
TTAGTAAGCACATCACATATGCTTGCTAAAATGTAGGCTCGGGCCTTTTCATTAGCCGGACCCATCTGTCATAGCCATCCCGAATATTTCGGTTTACATTTGAACTGGAAAGCGGAGGACATTCCTCTATTAAAACGAACATCAAGACATCAATAACCAGTATGGTATTTATGTTTGATTTCCAGTTCGAATAACCCTCGCCATTGAACTTATCAGAAGCTAAGAGTTTAATTATCGAGTTCCACATGCTCAAACATAAACAAAGATAAAGTACCCTGATTTCTTTATTTATTTGCAACGATACTTTAACGAGTCAGAATAAATGCTACCAAGGGGCAGTCAAATACTCCTTCGCTGAAGTAAGACATTCTTGGCTGAACAATAATTGCAGAATAACTCTTTATTCAATTAGTTATTTAGTTACCGTTTTCGATCATGAACTTACTAACACTTAGTAATACTTGTAAGCGTGACCTTTCATTTTCAGATTTCATAAAATGGTATCAACAAGCCCCCGAATTGGAAGATAATGTTGAAGATGGAACTAAGAAACCCTATTCATTTCTGAAGTCTAAGTTGTTCTGAATCTTATATTACAACACTCTGAAGGGATCATCATGGAAAACGACTAGCTAATGCCACCTAAAAATGACGGCATGCGCAATATAAGAATCTTATGGTTCAGAATAATGGAAGAGACTGTAGGATATATTGATACATTTCTTACATCCACTTACTATGAACAACTTCCCCAAATGGAGATGCCATAATAAAAATGACACGAAGCCGAGCATGGATCTAACGGTATGAACTCTTAGGGACATGAGAGCTAGAAATAATATTTCGTATGTTCTATTTATTTTGGGTAAATATTTACTTATGTATATTAAGGTTAAAAAACATCCTAAGTCTATATAGTTTATCCAAGTATAACGTTTATATTTGGATTTTAACCTATGATGTCGAAGTGATAACAAACATTTTTATTACCTCACAGCGCTCACACATGCTCATAAAATCATATTAACAACGCTTAATTATTCTGTTATAATCCCCAAATAGGAGGTCTTCCGTAAACCGTCAACTTAAATACGTCCAACCTTAGACAGGATTATAAACCGTTTGAGTTTGTAACCAAAAATTACAAGATAACAACCTATTTTAACTATTCAAAAAAGTTGTTATATGTTAACCCTAAGTGAAGATGCTGCTTATCTTTGTTATGGATTTTACATGTCTAATTTTATAACACTTTATAAAACTGTAGGCATGTTATAACATACATCAAGCTTTCACATTTTTAATATAGCAATTATATTAACATCAAGCTTTCACATTTTTAATATAGCAATTATATTAAACACATGTAACCCTAATCATGCATATTATATATTATAACATATTATAACATACTTTCAATGCATGATACGTTCTTTCTATGAGACGGTTATGATTATGAATTATAAGAGCATCGGGGGCTCATGATACTTTCCTTCTTTTTATGATTATGAATTATGGAATATATTTGAGATCATCGTGCCTGAGTTTTGCAAACGGTTGTCCAAACATTCCCCTTAGGGACTCCATGATCTCATAGACCGTGAGCATGGGCTCATGCTTCTTGGCCAAGACTTCAGAAAGGCTTGCCAAGATGTATGCTCGAGTTTCTCGTTTGCTCGTGTCCATCGCTCATATGCTTCTTCAACATTTCAAGCAGCACTTGGAGTTGGAACGGGAGAACGAACCTCCATTAGGACAATCCGAAGGTCATCAATAATCAAGATAGTGTTTATTGTGTTTTTTGAAGTCGTGTAATTATCGCCCATTAGTTTGTCGATGGTGAGTAAATTAAGAGTCGCAAAAGTCATAATGAATAAATTTGTTGAAACCATACAAATTATTTATATTAGTCTATTTGTATTAAACCACTTAGAAAAAACCTATTAATTTTAACAAAATAATCTAATGTACCCTAAGTGACATCTACTTTGCAATGATGCTTCAGTGAGACAGGACAAAAACAACCATAGGATGATCAGGTGCCCCTTCACTGAAATGAGACTATCTCAACCAATAGACGAAACAACCCCTTGTTATTTTAACTATCAGTCACCATTTTTCGGTCCCTCACTTAACATTTCTTGTAAGTGTAATCCCTCATTTTAGATTCTAGAGTTTTGCCCCAATGAGCAAACCATATGGAAAAACCAATTGGGACAAAAACTAAAGTAACCCTTATCCATTTCTAGAGTTTAAATAAAGCATCATGCAAAAATGCCATTCGTTTGGGGACACTCAAGGTGCCATGAGGCCGTGCATGAGACTTTACTTCAAACTGAGAAAGACCGAGGGATGTTTTATCATACGTCCTGGTTCCACTTACTATAAACACTCTCTCCATTCACTTTGATATTAATTTATACAAACACCATCTGTAGAAGTGTGTTCAAGGTGCCTTAATGCCGAGTATAGATCTCATAGTATGAACTTTTAGGAAGAAACATGAAGAGGATAAAATAAAGTATCATATACCCGATTTTCCTCCCACTGAGCATTTTACCTAAGGTTAATTAACTTAGGAAAATCCAGCTACTGATTTTATCTAAGTGATTGTTTAATTTACCCAAAAACCAATACTTGCTTTGGATAGTTAAACAATTTTGATTAATATTCATTAAACACTTTAACAAACGTTAACACATAATTGCATGCTTGTAACAAATCTATCTAATTCACCTTTCCAAGTCAGTTCCCAGGTAGGGTGTTACGTTTCTATAAACTTAAATACCCCAGCCTAGACAGAACTAGTCTTAGACAAAAGGTCCCTTATTGATACATTTGTTACAATGTTAATCTTTTAATTAAAACCAATTTAATCCTATTAAACCGATTAAAGTAATAAACTAATTTTCTAATCTCATTAGAAATGTGTTCTTAGGTCTATATGATTCAAAATTTATTACTATTTTAAAAAATGAATTTAACCTAAGGTTTGCATGCAATTCTAATTTATCGATTTTAATATCTAATTTCATTTTGTTATAACAATAATAAGCAAATGAAAACCATACATTGCATCCATTGACATACTTAGTAAATTATAACAATTATAAATTACGTAAGGTACTGTTATGCTTCATGCAATTTCATTTCATTATTTACATACATAACAATTCTATACTAAAGTAATGAAATAATTAATAACACACTTCAAACATACATTCATACTATATATTATAACTCTTATTATATAAATGATGCATATATATGTTATTAATGCATGCATACATATATTATAACATTTATACTATATGATGCATGAGTATGCTATATTAATCAAACCATGCAACTAACATATATTATAAAATTTATAATATAAATGATGCATGAAATTAAATGCATAACCTATGGTGGGATATACTATATGGCATATATTATGACATATAATAATAGAATTTAAATCTTACGGCACATGCATAATTTAAATTCAATTAATGGATCGGGATTGGACACCTAAAATAAAATAAATCTAACTATTACAAATTAATAGTCATCCAATTTGAAATGGGTGAACCAAAATCTTGAACTGCTCGAACCAGACCAAGAACTGCTCGACCAGCCATGAACCGGTCCAGAAGAACCCAAAAAACTCGAACTGAACTAGCAAACCACTGTTAGGGTTGATGCCCTAAATCTCGTAGGATCTTATAGTTTGTAATTGTGTTGTACAAAATTATATTTATGTAATAAAACATATGATGTTTTATTTCAAAATTAATTGCATTAATCACAAACCAATAAACTAACATCCAATATTATTTGTAGCTTAAACATGTATGTAGAGACGTACGAGTGGATATGTTTAAATGATAACCTAAATGGTCTGTAGTAGATGGATAAGGCTGGATACCTTATCCTGGTTACACTACGAGTACGACCCACTTTGTAGATGTTACAATTATTGTAAAGTGCTACAATTGATCTAATCATGATCATTCATGTGGAGACATGTGAGTAGGGGTATTCTATATAAAAGAGTTTGTATAAGACTGGACCATGAAATGACTAGTCTCATTATATAATGCCATTCATAATAGAGACTTGCATTTTACCTGGATGACCATAGGTATCATGACCTGAATCCTGAGTGAGTTATGAACTCCTACCTATGAAGGTGGTCTTTTGATTGGTATGGATGAGAGTGCCAGAACGCCACTCACATGTCTCCACATGAACAGTTTATAAAGAAAAGTGACTATTTCATGGTTCGGTTTTATGCAAACATCTTTTGCATAGGATCCCCCCATTCACATGTCTCCACATGAACGATTTTGGGATCACATCATTTGTATCAGTATACAAAGTGGGTTGTATCCATAGTGTCCCTTGGATGAGGTACCCAATCTCATCCATATACTTATACTTATAGACCTTTTAGGTTGTATACTGTAAATTGATCCCCTTTTATGTCTCTACATAAAGTTAAAGTATTTATACTATCGCCATGAGTTCGTTTATTGGATTTAATAACATAATGCAATTTCAATAATACTTTTATTGAAAAATAAAATATGTTTCAAAAAATAAAGGTTTGTGAGTTTGATGACATTCCCAACAAAAACCATATTCCTAAATGACTTCCAAATAAACTAAAACAAGAATAAAATTGATTTGATGTTTGACAATTCATGTCTGGAAGTTGTGAGATAGGTGTGAGATGTTTGTGAGTAAAAAATAGTAGCTAAAACCCTCTAAAACAAGTTTAAAATCACCCTATATATCACCTTTAAATCACCTAAAATAAGTACAAAATTAATTTGGGGTTAGACATTCCAAGTTTGAAAGTTGTGAAAAGTTTGTGAGATGGTTGTGAGATAAGAAGCAATATCTAAAAGCTTGCTAAAACATGTGTAAACCTACCTTAAATCACCTAAAACAAGTAGAAAGTTTATTTTGGGTTAATTATTTCAAGTTTGGAAATTGCGAGATGTTTTGGGTTAATTAGTTAGCCTTAATTAATAAAAAGTATTATAAAATAAGAGTGACTTATTTCTTCGTCGGATCTTATGCAAATTCATTGCACATGATGCCTTCACTCCTCATGTCACCACATGAACGAATCAGGATCACTTTGTTTGTTGCACTTTACAACTCTTTGTAACAACTACAGAGTGGGCGACATCTGATAATGTTACCAAAATAAGGCACCCAACCTTATTCGTATACTATAGATCATTTTGACTATTTACTCGAACCTTATCCACACTTATGTCTCCACATGAAGTTCAAGTACTCATGTAATAGTCATGGATCTTTTAGTTTATTGGATTTATTTCTAAAATGAAATAAACAATTCAAATATTCAATAACAACTTTATCGATTTACAGAATGAATTTATTGTTTACAGACCATGAGTTTTAGGACATAAAACCCAACAAACTCCCAATTGGACTAAAACTCTAGTGGTAACATACATATGAATACATTGAGTTTTTATAGAGAAATATAATAAACTAGGGCATCACATACCCATGGTTTGCCTTTAGGTATTGAAGGAACTCTTGACAAAGAGAACCAGTGAGCGAAAGTACATCGTTTCAAACCCCATTGTGAAAGAAATACACATTTAAAATCAGACACAAATAGTAGTGCATAAACTTTAAATTACAGCATGCTTCAAAAAGAAAATACAGAAGATCGAGTGAACATACCCTTGAAGAACCTTTTCTTCTCGTACTTCCTCGATCCAACAACACGAGCGTTCAATAGCCCGAATTTTGAATAGCACGAATGCAACGCTTCAACAATATCCTCGAATAGCAACGAGTAACACTCGACCCTCGACCCTGAAACAGCAAGCAGACACCACCATGAGGCTACCTTAGTATTCTCAATGTGATAATCTAGAAGTTTTGGGCTCTATATGGATTTGATAGAGGGAATGAGGAATTGAACGATTGTGTAGACAATCGAGTAAGTGGGAGAAGATGGAAGTCTATCGTGTAGACTTGGGTACTCGATCATTTAGAAGTGAGTGACTATCATATAGAAAAGCTTGATGCAGGATCGTTTACAATCTCAAGCTATCGTATAGCTTTTGGTTAATGTGCTTTCACTTATGTAAAAAGGAAAACGATTTTCATTTTATCCATCAGTTACCATAACTGATTATAACTTTCCACTTAGTTGGTTATTAGGAGAAAAAACTAAAACCAATTATCTCATAATTTATTTAATTATAAATAAATATTATATTTATAACCTATTTAATATCACATCTCATGCAATATATAAACCATAGTTCTTTTTCTTTTTTATTAATTCCTCCAATTAATGTATCTAATACATGAAATCAATTATATCCTATATAATTGAATCAATTTAATTATATCATATATAATCAAATTCTCTCTTCTTAATTGAACACTTCAAATTAACCCAAAAATTGATTCTCAACATGAATCCATTGAGTTACGAAGGGGATCTTATGGGCCTGTAGCTTGAAGCTCCAACGGTACATGAATAACTGACTAAACTCTTTAATCATGATATCCACCATCCGTTAACTATCGGACACTCCACTAAAGACCGACAGCTGCGCTCTTTGCACTATAGACATATTTTTTTGTCCATTGGATATAACCAATCAATAGTATGATGACCCTTCACAAATTGCTCGTAAGTATAGCTGGACAAATTTACCATTTTGCCCATATAGTTACATCTAACTCCTTAAGTACAATTGATTCCTTTAATGAATAATACATCATAGTTCTACTATGAGTAAACCCTTCTCAGGCCACGAGAAAGTGTGACACCACATTGTTCAAGCCTTGGAATCAGTCCTTAAGGGAGCAATTTATCTACTTACCCCTGCATCAAAGAAGGAGTGAATTCCATCTTGTGTAGCTGAGTTCCCAGCTCCTCAATCAGACGAATTCCCAAAGTGGTAGGTTTGAGTCGGCGATCTGGCCACTCACACCCATGCAAATCAAAGGACCCTCTTATAGGTAGGAGTTCTCAACTCACTCAGGATTAAGGTCATGTTACCTATGGTCATCCTAGTGAAATAAAAGTCTCTATCATGAACAATGTTATATAACGAGACTAAACATTTTGTTGTCCGATCTAATACAAACTCCTTCGTATAGAGCATCCCCACTCACATGTCTAATACATCAATGATTAGGATCAAACCATTTGTAGCACTTTACAACACTTGTAATATCTACAAAGCGGGCCACACTTGTAACATCACCAGGATAAGGTTCCCCTCCATTATCCATATACTACAGACCATTTAGGTTATCACTTAAAGCACAATCCACTTGTATGTCTCCACATACATGCTTAAGTTACAACGACAACCAAGGATCTTAGTGTTGAGTTTTATGTCCTAAAACTTTCAGTTTGTAAAATGATAAACATTTTCTATTATCAATATACTTGTTATTGATCTTATAAATTGTATGGAAGTCTAAATTCAATAAACTAAGACCCATGACTATTGTATGAGTACTTGAACTTTATGTGGAGACATAAGAGTAGATCGGGTTTGAGTAAATAGCCAAAATGATCTTGGTACATGAATGAGGTTGGGTACCTTATTCTAGTAACACCATTGGATGTGGCCTACTATTTAGTTGTTACAAAGAGTTGTAAAGTGCTATATACGATGTGATTCTAATTCGTAAATGTTATGACATGAGGAGTGGGGGCGTCCTATGCAATGAGTTTGCATAAGATCAGGACCAAGAAATAAGTCACTCTTACTTTATAACGTTGTTTACTATTTAAGACTGACTATTTAACCTAGATGACCTAGGTAACTCAATCTTAATCCTGAGCTAACTATGAACTACTGTTTATTCGGAATTACCCTTAGATTTGCATAGTTGAGGGTTGGCTTAACAGCGTCGGCTCAATAAGATTCCCATTTTAGGAGTAAGACCAGATAGATAGCTGGGGACATAGGGTGCAAGATGAAGTTCACGCCTACCCGATTTAGGGATAGGAGAAAGCTTGTTCTCTCAAGTACTAAATCCAGGTCTTGAACAAGGGGCCCCACCCTCTCACTGGGCTGAGAGAGTTTGGTTTAGTGATTGGATCACAAACCAGTTGTTCATTAGAGGATCAGTAGGGACTTGAGGAATAAGACGTAATCTCGGGGGTAAAACAGATATTTGACCCAACCGTTATTACGAACAACCTGTGAATGGTCGACTTGCTGATTATGGTTAAATCATGTGGACATAATATATCTACAGTGACAGGAGTGCAACTATGGGCTTTAGTGGAGTGACCCATTAGTAACGAATGGAGATTAATTTGGTCTAATGGGTTTAGCCGAATAATCTCGGATCGTTGGAGCCCATGATTTGTAGGTCCGCGAGGCCCCCCTACTAGCTCGTAACGGACTAGCTCTAGAATAGTGTGATAAGTTAATTTGAAACGTTCAAATTAGAATTAAGGGAATTAGTAATTATATGAGATATAATTATATGTTTAATTTTAGAATTAAATGGAATAGGAGAATTTATATATTTAAATATGATTTAAACATATAAGGATGGATATGTGTTAAAATTAATCTAATATTTGATGTTAAATTAATTAAGTTTTATTTAATAATTAATTTATGAAATTAATTAAAATTTTCATTTTTTAAAATCAAAATAGATTTTATAAAATAAAATTTTGATTTATAGATAAAATTGAAAAATTGGAAAATGAAAACACAAAATGGAAAAATGAGTTTTTCCATTATCCATCTTTGAAGTAGCTCACACATGAAGCAATATCTTGGCCTCGTCTTCTTCTAGCATGAGCTGCAACTCATGTAGCTCTTTTCTTGCATGTTGATCTGCAATATAATGAAGAGATTGGAGTGAAAATCGGGTATGCGATCCATAGAGTTTTTTTAGAGAAAAATTGGTTTGAAGAATGGTTCTTCAACAAGTTGATGCAGTGAGCTTTTGTCCTTTATTCGTTGATTCAACCTTGTTTTGAGTCCCACAACTCAATCTAGAGCACAAGAGAATAGTGGAGAAGATCTTGAGGTAGTCTACAAAAAGATATGGAGAAGATTGCTACTAGAGAAGGAGCTTTGAAGAAGTTCTACAAGCATGCTTTATATTATGCCAAAATTATTGAATTTGAATGCTTAGATGATCCTTGTGCTTCCGCTGTTGATGATAAAATCCTAAAATTTGTATCAGAGCATCAAATAAGCATTCAATTCGGTTTAATTTTGGTTTGTGGGTGTTTTATATGAGAAATATGAAATTGGTGCACTGATATGGTTGTCTAAGTTTTGGCTGTTTAAATCTCTTTAATTTCTCATTTAAATTTGTAATTGGCTCTTTCTTGATGAGCTTTAATGTGTTTGCAAGAGTCTGTAATTTATTTGGAGTCATTAGAGTTGAAATTAAGCTGTATATCAAAGAAACAAGCGTAGAGACCGAGTTGCAGTTCCAGAAAATCAGCCTCTGTTCTTGTCGCTGAGGTTCCAGTTGCTAAACGATGTGAAGAAAAGCTAGATGATCGTATAGCAATGGGCGCTGGTTATTGTGATGTTGAAGGCTGGACGATCATGTACCTACAGAAGCTAAATGACGTATGCAATTTGCTATACGATAGCATTAAGCGATCATTTAGCTTTGGCATGGGAACTAAACGATACATTGAATTTACTATATGATGGTATTATGCGATCGTTTAGCAACGATGCACTCTAAGTGATGCGATGAAGTGTTATGCGATAGCGTTGAGCGATCGTTTAGATGTGGAGCTAATCGATCGACATATTGCTAAGTGATGCGTTGAATTTTTTATGCAATGGAACTAAACAAATCGTTTACCTACGATGCCGAATGACGCAATGATGTTCTATACGATGGAGCTAAGTGATCGTTTAACCTACGACGAATACTAAACGATGACATGAGTACTAGACGATGGTGTTAAGCGATCGTTTGGTTCTATACGATAGAACTAAGCGATAGTGATGAAGAGTTATATGATAGCCTTGATCGATCACTTACCTCGATCATTTATCTTTGATTGGGAGTTAAACGATGCATCGAGTTACTATGTGATAGCACTACATGATCGTTTACCTCTATGCGAGAGCTAGGTGATGTGACGAGTTGCTATGTGATAGCACTATGCGATCACATATCTTTGTGCAACAGCTGAGCGATGCGTTAAATGCTATGCGATGGAATTAAACGATCTTTTACCTTTTGCGCGCACTAAACAATCAAGGATTTACTAAACGATCGCGCAAAATGCTATACGATGGTCGTCATTGCTAAACGATGAGACTTAGCAAGATGTTGAACATGTGCAATGGCTGTCGGTTCGACCGGTTCTCTTGTGATCTGGTCCGGTTCAAGCTACTTGAGTTCGTTTTGGAGCGGTTCGGAAGCTATTTTGTAATAATTAGGTTTTGTTTATTATAATTAAATAAATCTTGTATGTGCATATAGTATGCCATTTAGATTTAAAATCCCATCATAGGAAGCATGTTACATGCATTGAAAGTATGTTATAATTGTTATAATATATAGTATGCATGTTAGAGTTTCTTGTATTTAATCTAAATGTTATATTAAATTTGAATGCCTCATGTATGTTATAGATGAATAGCATGTATAAATTTTTATAAGTTGTTATAAAATTGGGTTAGACATTTAAAATCCATAAACAACAATTGCATGCTCACGTAGGTTGACCACCTGTTTTAAATGTTAAAACTTATAAAACGTACGTTACAAACTCAACCAGTATATAATCCTGTCTAAGGCTGGGGGTACTTAAGTTGACAATTCATGAAACACCTCCTACCTGGGGGTTATGGCCGAATTATTGAGCATTGGTAATCGGTTTTATGAGCATACGTGAGTGATGTGAGATAATAAAATGATTTATCACCTAGACATCGTAGGTTAAAATCCAATTATAAGAATTATACTTGGATAAACCACATAGACTTAGGGTTGTTTTATTAGCCGAAAAGAACCTAAGTATAAATATACCCAAATAGAACACTTCAATGGCAGTTTAATAACTTCTATATGATAGAGTTATTAGAAAACTTCAGTGGGAGATTAATAACATATATGATATGTTATTTTTAGTTCTCATGTCTCTAAGAGTTCACAATCCAGATTTAAGCAGTACTTCGTGTCACTCTGGGAGTGACCTCCCTTCGGAAAGTATTTTTTAGCTTAAATCTAGATTTTGGTGAATAAGAGAAAGTTGTTCAAATATAAGTCTTTTATACGATAAATAGATTTCATCTACCACATCTCCACATAGTTTACCCCGTGAGATTCATATGACGTTTCATGTCACCCTGGGAGTGACTTCCCTTCGAAGAGTGTTTTGTATGAGTCAATATCAAGGTAAATGGAGGAAGTAGTTCATAGTAAGTGGGTGAAGGATATGTGTCAATATATCCTACGGTCTCCTCCATTAGTCTGAATCGTGAGATTCTTATGTTGAGCCAGCTGGTTTGCTTTAGGCGGCCCTTTGCTAGTCGTTTAGCGACGGCTATCTCCTCGGAGGGTTGTAACATAGGATTCGGAACAACACAGGCTTCAATAAAATGAATAGGGTCTTATAGTTCCGTCTTGGATGTTGTCTTCTATTTCGGAGGTAAATTCATACCGTCCTATAGGATCTGAAAATGGTGGGTCACACTTACAAGAATTACTAAGTTGTTAGTAAAGATCTTGGCCGAAAACGATAATCAAACGACTATAGGAATAAGAGTTATTCTTAAGACAATAGGAATAAGAGTTATTCTGGGGAGTGTTTGGTATAAAATGTTTATTTTAGTGGAGTATCTGACCCCACAGTAGCACATATTCTGACTCCATAAAATATCGTTGCAAATAAATAATGGTTATGGGTACATTATTACTTTTTGTTAAAACTTGATTTTGGATTTAATTAATATTTGCTAATTAGAATTTGTTTGAATTTTATCAGCATGTCGAATTCTAGAATACTGGCTTCCGATGTACGTAACAGTACAATCAAATTAACAAACAAATTACTAGTGGTTGATTATACCAAAAGAGTTTTAACAGAGGATTGTCCTCTATCTCTCATCTCATCTAAAATTATGAATTATGAGAATGTTGAATTCGAACAACAAGATGAATATGATTTACTTGTTATCGAAGCATGTTTAGTGGAAAATGATAAAATTTGGATAATTGATTAAGGTGCCACTAATCATGTATGTACTATCTCACAGGAAACAAGTTCCTGGAGACAGTTGAAAGAAGGTGAAACAATCTTTAAGGTAGGGACCGCAGAGATTGTTTCAGCCAAAGCAGTGGGAGATATGAAGTTATTTATAGGAGATAAGTACATTGATTTGAAAAAATATATATTATATTCCTTCTATGAAAAGGAATCTAATTTCTATCTCATGTTTGCTAGAACAAAATTATAAAGTTTATTTCAAAAATGGTGAAGTGTTCATCAAAATGGGAAATAAACATATTTTCTCTGCAAAATTAGGAAATAACTTGTACATGTTAAAACCAACTGAGGTCAAAGCTGTTTTGAACATAGAGATGTTTAAAACTGCTAGGAGTCATAAGAAGAGGAAGATTTCTCCAAATGACTATCTTTAGCACTTGAGACTGGGTCACATAAATCTCAACAGGATTGAGAGATTGGTTAAGAACGGTCTTTTAAACAAATTGGAAGACAGTTCATTATCACCATGTGAGTCCTGTCTTTAGGGTAAAATGACAAAAAGATATTTTTTTGGAAAATATCTTAGAGCTAAAGAACCCCTGGAACTAATTCACTTAAATCTTTGTGAGCCTCTAAATGTTAGAGCAAGAAGAGAGTATGAATATTTCATCAGTTTTATAGATGATTATTCTAGGTATGGGCATGTTTATCTAATGCGCCAAAAGTCTAAAACTTTTGAAAAGTTCAAAGAGTATAAGGCTAAGGTTAAGAATCAATTATGTAAAAAGATTAAAATGCTTCGATCGGATCGAGGTGGTGACGATATGGTCATAGAATTCCAGAACTATTTGATAGAACATGGAATTCAGTCTCAACTCACAACCCCTGGCACATCCCAACAGAATGGTGTGACAGAGAGGAGAAATAGAACCTTGTTGAACATGGTTCGTTCCATGATGATTTACGCTCAGTTACCAAATTCTTTTTGGGGACACACAGTTGAGACTGCGATGTATATTTTGAACATGGTTCTCTCGAAAAGTGTTTCTGAAACACCTTACGAGCTCTGGAGAGGACGTAAAGGAAATCTATATTACTTCAGGATTTGGGGTTGTCCAGCACATGTGTTGGTGCAAAATCCTAGAAAGTTGGAACACCGTTCAAAAGTTTGCCTATTTGTAGGTACACAAAGGAAACAAGAGGTGGTCTTTTTTATGATCTTCAGGAAGATAAAGTATTTGTATCGACAAATGCAACCTTCCTGGAGGAAGATTATATAAACAACCATCAACCTCGCAATGAGTTAGTAATAGAAGAAATGTCTAGAGAAACGACAAATGTATCAACAAGAGTTGTTGATCGAGCAGGTCCTTCAACAAGAGTTGTCGATAGAGCAAGTCTGTCAACAAGAGTTGTTGATGAAACTGATACTTCACATATTTCTCAAGAGTTGAGAATGCCTTGTCGTAGTGGGAGGGTTGTGCAACAGCCTGACCGGTACATGAGTTCAATTGAAACTCAAGTCATCATACCAAATGATGGTTTAGAGGATTCGTTGTCTTTTAATCAAGCAATAAACGATGTGGACAAAGACTAATGGATTAAAGCCATGGACCTTGAAATGAAATCTATGTATTTCAATTATTCTAGGATTTTGTTGATCAACCGAAATATGTAAAACCCATCGGCTACAAATGGATCTACAAGAGACAACGAGACCAAGCTGGTAAGGTACAGACCTACAAAGTTACACTAGTGGCAAAAGGTTTACCCAAAGAGAGGGTTAGATTTTGAAGAAACCTTCTCTCTAGTTGCCATGATAAAGTTTATTAGAATACTCTTATCCATAACCACATTTTATGATTATGCAATATGGCAAATGGATGTCAAGACAGCTTTTCTGAATGGCTATCTTGAAGAGAGTATCTATATGTCTGAACCATAAGGGTTTATACAGTAAGGTTAAGAGCAAAAAGTTTACAAGCTTAATCGATCCATTTATGGATTAAAACAAGCTTCTAGATCCTGGAATATGAGATTTGACATTGCGATCAAATCTTATGGCTTTGAATAAAATATTGACGAACCCTATGTCTATAAGAAAATTGTCAACAAAACAGTCGCTTTTCTGGTGTTGTATGTTAATGATATTCTACTCATTGGAAAGGAGGTAGAATATCTAGCTGATGTTAAGAGATGGTTGGCTTCACAATTCCAAATGAAAGATTTGGGAGAAGCACAGTATGTTCTTGGAATCCAAATAGTTCGGAATCGCAAGAACAGAACATTGGCATTATCTCAAGCATCTTATATAGACAAGATGTTATCTAGGTATAAAATGCAAAACTCCAAGAAAGGCTCTTTGCCTTTCAGGCATGGAATTCACTTGTCTAAGGAACAGAGTCCTAAGATACCTCAAGAGGTTGAGGAGATGAATCGAATTCCATATGTATCTACAGTTAGGAGTTTGATGTATGCAATGTTGTGTACTCGTCCCAACATATGCTATGCCATAGGAATTGTCAGCAGATTTCAGTCCAATTCTGGTCATAACCATTGGACTGCTGTTAAAAACATTCTCAAGTATCTTCGGAGAACGAGAGAAAATATGCTCATGTATGGTCCTAAGGATCTTATCCTTATTGGATACACTGATTCTGACTTTCAGACCGATATTGATTTGAGGGAATCAACTTCGGAGTCAGTATTTACTCTGAATGGAGGAGCATTTGTATGTAGAAGCATCAAGCAGAAATGTATTACGGGCTCCACAATGGAAGCCGAGTATGTAGCTGCAAGTGAAGTAGCGAAAGAAGCAGTATGGCTCAAAAAGTTCATGACAGATCTGGAAGTAGTTCCTAACATGCACTTGCCTGTCACTCTCTATTGTGACAATAGTGGAGAAGTTGCAAATTCCAAGGAACCACGAAGCCATAAAAGGGGAAAACATATCGAACAGAAGTACCATCTCATCAGGGAGATTGTACATAGAGGAGACGTCATTGTCACTCATATTACTTCCCAAGACACCTTAGCTTATCCATTTACGAAGGCTCTCTCGGCTAAAGTGTTCGAGGGTCACCTAGTAGGATTAGGTCTACGAGTTTTGTATCATCAGGGCAAGTGGGAGAATTTATGGGTATTGTAATGCCCTAGTTTATTGTATTTGTACATTTTATTCTCTCCATGTAACTCAACATTGTATATATTTGTATATACTGATCCACTAGAGTTTTAGTCTAAGTGGGAGTATTGTTGGGTTTTATGTCCTAAAACTCGCAATTTGTAAAATGATATACATTTTCTATTATCAATATACTTGTTATTGATCCCATAAATTGTATGAAAGTCTAAATCCAATCAACTAAGACCCATGACTATTGTATGAGAACTTGAACTTTATGTGGAGACATAAAAGTGGATCAGGTTCGAATAAATAGTCAAAATGATCTATGGTACATGAATGAGGTTGGGTACCTTATTCTGGTAACGCCATTGGATGCGGCCTACTCTGTAGTTGTTACAAAGAGTTGTAAAGTGCTACATACGATGTGATCCTAATTCGTACATGTTATGACATGAGGATTGGGGGCGTCCTATGCAATAAGTTTGCATAAGATCAGGACCAAGAAATAAGTCACTTTTACTTTATAACGTTGTTTACTGTTTTAAGATTGACTATTGCACCTAGATGACCTAGGTAACTCGATCTTAATCTTGAGCTAACTATGAACTCCTGTTTATTCGGGATTTCCCTTAGATTTGTATAGTTGAGGGTTAGCTCAACAACGCCGGCTCAATAAGACTCTCATTTCAGGGGTAAGACTAGACAGATAGCTGAGGACATAGGGTGCAAGACGAAGTTGACGCCTACCCGATTTAGGTATAGAAGAAAGGTTGTTCTCTCAAGTATTGAATCCAAGTCTTGAACAAGGGGCCCCACTCTCTCCCTGGGTTGAGAGAGTCTGGTTTGGTGAATGGATCACAAATCAGTTCTTCATTAAAGAATCAGTAGAGACTTGAGGAATAAGACGTAATCTCGGGGGTAAAATGAATATTTGACCAACCATTATTACGAATAACCTGTGAAGGGTCGACTTGCTGATTATTGTTAAATCATGTGGACAAAATATATCTACAGTGAGGGGAGTGTAACTATGGGCTTTAGTGTAGTGACTCATTAGTTAATGAATGGAAATTAATTTGGTCTAATGAGTTTAGCCAATTAATCTCAGATCGTTGGAGCCCATGATTTGTAGGTCTACGAGATCCCCCTACTAGCTTGTAACAGACTAGCTCTAGAATAGCGTGATAAGTTAATTTGAAATGTTCAAATTAGAATTAAGGGAATTAGTAACTATATGAGATATAATTATATGTTTAATTTTAGAATTAAACGGAATAGGAGAATTTATATATTTAAATATGATTTAAACATATAAAGATGGATATGTGTTAAAATTAATTTAATATTTGATATTAAATTAATTAAGTTTTATTTAATATTTAATTTATGAAATTAATTAAATTTTTTATTTTTTAAAATCAAATTTTTATTTTTAGATAAAATTGGAAAATTGGAAAATCAAAACACGAAATGGAAAAATGAGTTTTTCCATTATCCATCTTTGAACTAGCTCACACATGAAGCAACATCCTGGCCTTGTCTTCTCCTAGCATGAGCTGCAACTCATGCAACTCTTCTCTTTGCATGTTGATTTGCAATATAATGAAGAGATTGGAGTGAAAATCGGGCATGCAATCCATAGAGGTTTTGAGAGAAAAATTGGTTTGAAGAATGGTTCTTCAACAAGATTGCTGCAGTGAGCTTTTCTCCTTCATCCCTTGATTCAAGCTTGTTTTGAGTCCCACAACTCAATCTAGAGCACGAAGAGAATAGTCGAGAAGATCTAAAGGTGGTCTACAACAAGGTATGGAGAAGATTGCAACTGGAAAAGGAGCTTTGAAGAGGTATGTCTTGAAAGCCATTTATCCTGTAGAAGCATACTTTATATTATGCTAAAATTAGTGAATTTGAATGCTTAGATGATCTTTGTACTTCCGCTGCTGATGATACAATCCTACACTTAGTTTATTGGTTTGTGGTTCATGCAACTAAAATATCTAATATTTTATAGATACTAGTGAATAAAATATCTCATATTATTACATTACAAAGAGTTTGTTCATACTGGTATTTACAAAGTATAGGACCCTACGAGATTTAGGGCATCAACCCTAATTAGTATCACATACCTATCCTTAGCTATCACATACCCATGGGGTTTTCTCCCACTTGCCCTTGGTTATACAACCTGTAGTTCTAGTCCCACTAGGTGAGACTCAAAACACTTTAGCCAGAGGATCACTGTCAAAATATTAGTATACTATGGACTTCTATTCAAAACAATATAGGGAATGCATCTTATTTTCACAACTTCTTGTTTCTCGATACTATCACCAAGACCTGATGATTTGAGTTTCCACTAAACCCAAATTATTGCTAGTCTGTTATACATTCCTCCCACTATATCGAGGTACCCTCAACTCTTTGAGTAAGATGCAAGTGATCTATGGAAACAACTTTTGTTACAGTGTCAATTTTAATCAATAACTTTTATTGATATATTTTGTTCTGACGGAAACTAAATATAATATATGGTGGCTTCTTATACGTATACTTTTCCAGAAATTTTAGCATTTGTCATCACAAATACCTAATTTTCTTTTAATTGAAAAGTATACTAATTGTTTGTTGCCTACAAATAGGCATGCTATTTGAATAGTATTCCAATATTTAAGGTTTCGACACTAACACACGTGTCAATCTATTCCAGATTTCTGAACTACGTAAACATCTTTTATGAGCTCTCAATCTCATATGAAGTTTCAGAAACACCTTAAAATGGAATGATGTTCAAAATGATGAAAGCAACTAGATGTATAGAATAGTCACTAGATTCCATGTTCTATCAAAATAGCCCTGAAAAATCTCTGAATCACTATACTCTCTACTTTGATCTAATCGAAATGTTTCACTTATTTTACCTAACAAGTTTTATACACCTTGAACCTTTCAAGTATTTTAAACTTACAACTTAGGTAAATGTAACTGTACTTTAGAATAGCTACTAAAATATTCACACCCTTCCTTATGCTTTAACATTCACCAGATCATAAAGATCTGAATGTACAAGCTTTTAAGGATTCTTTAGTTCTTATAATTTTGAACATCTTATCTTCAAGATAAAAAATACATAGAGTTAAAAAATTTATCTACTAACTTATTTAGATGATCACTTTTAACCTTCTTATTCTCATTAAGACATGATGTGACTATAATCTTAACTACCAAAGATAAGTTACAGAATATATCTTTTGCCTTATTGTTTTCACCCGTTATAAATAACTAAATATTTGAAATGGCCTTAATCTTGGTTAGTTTTAACAAAAGTTGCTTTATAATGGAAAAAATATAAAATTTTGCTAATGAACATTTCATTTATAACAAAAAAAAATTTATACAACTTGTCCTCTACAAAAGATAAAACAACTTTTATTACTTTAAGAAAAGTAAAAAGAATTATATTTTGTCAGCAACTCCAAAATCTCCCACTAGTCTTTCTGAGATATTCTCTCATGTTCACAACCTGAAGCATGCAAGCAATCATCAGGAACTAGTTTTCTTGTTTTGCTTTCTCTACTCTTTTCTCTACAAGATATTGTGAGTAGTTTCTCTTCCAGTGCCCGTCCTTGCTGTAGTAGAAACATTTTCCTTTGTCTGTAGGTTTAACCTTGCCTTTGCGGCCAGTAGAAGTTTTCTTTTCCCCTTTCCCCTTGTTCTTCTTCAAGGGAATACTCTTCTTCTTAGAAGAAGAAGCAACATCAGACTATGTAGAGGATGATTCTCTTTTCTCATCAGCGACAACATTTACCTCCACTTCTTGTCCTTTTGTTTTCAAAATGGATTGAAAAGCCTGCAGCTCATTGAGAAGTGTTGTCAAGTTGTATTCTATCTTTTTCATTAACGCAATAGTGTGAAATTGCAAGAAGATCTTCGGAAGAGACTCTAGAATAAAACCGACTTGACTTCTTTCATTTACGACAGCTCCATTTACCTCTGCAACATTTAAATGGACCATCATGTCTAGGATATGTTCTCTAACAGAGGCCCCTTGTTTAATTCGGCAGTTGTAAACATATTTGATAGCATCATATCTCAAGGAGAAGGACAGTTGTCCAAACATCTCATGCAGACATTCTATAATCTCTTTGGTACTATACATGCTTTCATGTTTCTTAGCCAAGACAACAAATATGCTGGCAAGAATGTAGACACGAGCTTCCTCATTCACCTTCGTCCATTTGTCATATGCATCCCAAATAGTTCAACTTGCATTTGAGCTTGGGATGGGAAGACATTCCTCTATCAAAACGAACCTTAAATTGTCTATCACCAGTTCAAATTTGATTTCCATGTAGCTTAATTGTCCCCAGTTAATTTATTCGAAGCCAACAGTTGTATCAATAAACTAGTCATTCTGAAAAATAAATAATTTCTTTATTAGTGAATTGCTTTTAAGCCTAATCATGTTTTTAGTAAAGTAATAATGTACCCAAATTTCATTATTTTATTTGCAACAATACTATAGTGAGCCAGAATAAGTGCTACCGAGGGGCAGTCAAATACTCCTTCACTAAAGCAAGACATTCTTTACTAAATACTATCTCCAGAATAACTCATATTTTGATGGTCATTCATCTACCGTTTTGGTTCAAGAGCATACTAACACTTTGTAATTCTATAAGTGTAACCCTCCATTTTTAGATCTCAGAGATTAGCGGCCCCAATAATGCTACCAAATTGAAGAGTCAAAGTTGGGAAAAGACCTAAGAAATTCTATCAATTTCTGGAGTTTGAGTTGTTCTGAACCTATGTTACAACCATTCGAGGGGATAGCCATGGTTAGCGAACTAGCTAATGCCACCTTAAAGATGACAAGGAAGCACAATATAGGAATCTCACGGTCCAAACCAATGAAGAGACCGCAATGACACGTTGACACACATCTTTCACACACTTACTATGAACTACTTCCTCTATTCACTTTGCTATTGTCCCATGCAAACACTTCTCAAATGAAGGTCACTGCAGGGTGACACGAAGCGTTGCATGGATCTCACAGTGTGAACTCTTAAGGACGTGAGAGCTAAGAACAACATATCTCATATGTTATTAATCTTCCACTAAAGTGTTCCATATATATATTTTTTTTTTGGGTAAATCTTTACTTAGGAATGTTTTGGCTAATTAAACAACCTAAGTCTATATGGTTTATCCAAGTAAAATGATTATATTTGGATTTAACTTATGATGTCTAGGTGATAAACCAGTTTTAAAACCTTATATCGCTCACGTATTGTTCATAAAACTAGTTAATAGTACTTAATTATTTGGCCATAATCCCAAGGTAGGAGGTGTTCTGTAGACCGTCAATTTAAAATACCTCCAGCCTTAGATCAGATTATATACCGATTGAGTTTGTAACTGATGTTTTATAAGATAACAACCTATTTTAACTATTAAAACAAGTAATTAGCCTACGTGAGCATGCAATTTATCTTTGTTATGGATTTTAATGTATAATCCAATTTTATAACAACTTAAAAACTTTAGACATGTTGTACATCCATAACATACATCAAATATCTCATGATTTAATATAACACATATAATAAAACATCTGAAACCCTAAACATGCATACTATATATTATAACACTTTATAAGATATTTTCAATGCATATAACATGCTTCCTTTGGTGGGGTTTTATGCCATCGAGTACTAAGTCTGCCATCGAGCATCAAGTATGCCAACGAGCACGAGCATCAAGTAAGCAGAACAGGGCAGTGGCTGAAAAACTAGTTTCTACTGCTCGACCTTCTTCACTTCATCCTTCAATTACAACCTAATTTCAACTCTAATGACTCCAATTGAATTAAAGACACTTAATCACAAATTAATGCCCATCAACCAAGAGCCAATTACAAGAATTACAACATAATTGAAGAGAATTCAATGCCAAAACTCAGAAAAATCATATCAGTTCACCATTTTCATACAACTTATGAAAAACACCCACCGAACGAAAATTAACTCGAATTGAATGCTTAAATGATGCTATGATACCAATTATTGGTTTACAGAAACATGCAGCGGAAGAAAACAGGACCGTTAAGCATTCTAATTCCTCAATTTTTACATCAAAATAAACATGTTCATAGGGTATTAAGAGGGTTTCAACATATACCTTTGAAGATCCTCTTCGAACACGAATTTGAGCTGCAATCTTCTCCAATTGAAGTTGTGGATCACCATAGAGCTTTCCTACTATTTTCTAAGAGCCTTAGATTGAGTTGTGGGACTCAAAACAAGCTTGAACTTAGGGAAATTGTAGGAGAGGTTTTATGGTGTTTCAACTTGTTGAAGAACAACTTCTTCAACTTTCAAAAACTCAGCAATTCAACAATTGCATGTCATTTTTAGCTGAATCCCTTTTTGCATTTTAAGCCATCAACCCACGCTCTAAAATCTTCATCCCATGAAGACACCAACTACTTGGTAGAATTTGTGTATTATGGTGATTAAGGTGCTTTGAGATTGAAATTGAAATTTTATTAATTTTACAAAAATTAATTCAATAATTAATTTTTCTAATAAAATTAATAATTAATAATTAATTAAATAATTTTATTAATTTAATATCAAATATTAAATTAATCTGTCACTGAATCCATCACCATGAATCCTTATTCATGAAATTAATATTTAAATCATATTTGTATATTAATCAATTCTCCAATTACATTTAAATCCAAAATTAAATGTGTAATTATATCACATATAATTATTAATTTTCTTAATTCGAATTTGAATGTTTCAAATCAATTTATCATGCTATTCTAAGGCTAATTTCGTTTGTGAGCTAGTAGGGGATAATGGACCCACAGATCATGGGCTCCAACGATCCGAGATTAATTGACTAAGCTCTTTACATCGAATTAACCCTCATTCGTTAACTACCAGGTCACTCCACTAAAGCCCAGTAATTGCACTCCCCTCACTATAGATATATTGTGTTTACTCGATATAACCATGATTAGTAAGTTAGCACTTCATAGGTTATTCGTAATAACGGCTGGGTCAAATGACTGTTTTACCCCCGAGATTACTTCTTGTTCTTTAAGTTCCACTAATCCTCTAATGAACAATTTGTTTATGATCAAATGAATAAATAGAATCCTTCTCGGGCCAGTGAGAGGGTGAGGCCCCTTGTTCAAGACCCGGAATCAGCACTTAAGGGAATAATCTCTTTACTATCCCTGAAAGAGGGTAAGAATGAGTTCCCTCTTGTACCCTATGTCCCTAATCTATCTACCCGATCTTACCCCTGAAATAGAAGGCTTATTGAGTGGGCGCTGTTGAGCCAACCCTCACCTATGCAAATCTAAGGATAATCCCGAATAAACAGAAGTTCATAGTTAGCTTAGGATTAAGGTTAAGTTACCTAGATCATCATTGTGAAATAGTCAGTCTTAAACAATAAACGATATTATAAAGTAAGAGTGACTTATTTCCTGGTCGGATCTTATGCAAACTCATTGCACATGACGCCCACACTCCTAATGTCACGACATGAATGAATTAGGATCGCTTCGTTTGTAGCACTTTACAACTCTTTGTAAGAACTACAGAGTGGGCTGCATCCGATAGTGTTACCAGAATAAGGCACCCAATCTTATTTGTATACTATAGATCATTTTGACTATTTACTCGAATCTTATCCACTCTTATGTCTCCACATAAAGTTCAAGTACTCATGTAATAGTCATGGATCTTTTAGTATATTGGATTTATTTCTAAAACAAAATAAACAATTCATATATCCAATAACAATTTTATCGATTTACAGATAGAGTTTATTGTTTACAAACCATGAGTTTTAGGACATAAAACCCAACATATCATGCTTTAATTAATTATATGGAGAAGAAGAAACAACTTACCTTTGATGACACTCTCAAGAATGCCAACAATTCTTCTTCTTCCTCAACATATAGAATCAAGGTCTCCTCTAAAATGTGAATAGGATGCCACCTTTAGGTCTTCCCGTCTATTCTCTTGGCAAAGACGGTTTGTGAGAACTGGCTTTTGAAAAAAAGTAGGGAATTGAACTCTAGGTGATCTTTTCATAGAGAGCTCACTTCTCTGTTAAATTTGTGGATAGAGAGGAGAAGGAGATGGGGAGGAGTTTTTCTTTGCAAGAAGCTACCAAATCACCCCCATAAAAAAAACTTCTCTTTTTGTGTTATCTCATCTAAACTCCCACTTATTTATTTAATTAAATTAAATTAAATTAAACTAATTTAATTTACTTAATTAAATTTGATAACTATCCACTTCCTTTTCCATGAAATTTAATTTAATTTAACTAATTAAATTAAATTAAACTAAATTAATTTATTAACTAAATATCTAATATTTAATTACAGATTTGAATCATATTCAAATGTGCATTTCTCTCATAAGCTATAGTTTTAATATGAATCATATTCATATTAACTCTTAATCTATAGTTTCAATATGAATCTCATTCATATTATTTATTATTTAAATCTTATTCAAATACAATAAATCTCCTTTTATTATATAGTTTATTTTTTAATCTTCTTCAAAATTAACTTTATATTATAATATATCTATATACATTATATTAATTGTATCATACACAATTAATGTTCTTCTCTTAATTAATTTGAACAATTCAAATTCTTTCAAAACTAATGGTTCTTGTTTACCCATTGTGAGCTAGCAAGAGAACCTAATGGACTTGCAGATTAGAAACCCCAATTATCCGAGATTAACTAATTAAACAATTTATATACGTTAATCAAAGTTCATTAATTATGGGCCACTCTACTAAAGACAAAAAGAGAAGTTTTGCGCCATGGATTTAACCATTACAAGTAAGACGATCCTTTACGAACTGTACGTGATTACAACTGGGTCAAATTCCATTTACCCCTATAATTATCTCTTACTCCTTAAGTACCACTGATGCCTCTAATGAACAGTCTATTTATGGTCCTACTATAAACCAAGTCCCTTTTGGGACAATGAGAGGGTGGGTACCCTTTATTCAAGACCTTGGATCAGCACTTAACGAAACTACTCTTCTACTTACCTTAAAGATGAGAATGATTGAATTCCATGTGAAGTTATGTTTCTAGCTCCCTACTCGAACAAGTGCCATAAAATTGCAAGCTTATTAAGTCGGCGACTCGAACCACTTTCACCCATATAAATTAAAGGACAGCTCTCATAGACAGGATTCTGTAGCTCATTCAGGATTTAGATTGAGTTATATATGGTCATCCTATGAAATATTAATCTTTTTAGCCAACAGTGTTACAAAGAAAGATTAAGTATTTTGCAGTCCGGTCTCAAACAATCTCATTGTTTATGATACCTCCACTTGCATGTCTCCCCATGAATGATTTGGATCACATCATTTGTAACACATACAACATTTGTATCACTTAGAAAGTGGACCGTACTCATAGTGTTACTAGGATAAGACACTCCTATTCAAGTCTCATGAAATAATCTTGGATTTTTCCTATAATGGATAACTCATTATTGCATATTTAAAATAATTAATTATTATATCAAATAACCAATTAACTACAAGACTTTATGGCATAAATCCAAACAAGTATCTAAAAACATGAGTATACTACCCTAAATCACCTCTAAAACGTCTGAAACAGGTATAAAATTGATTTGGGGTTGAACATTTCAAGTTAGAAGTTGCGAGATAGTTGTAAGATGTTTGTAAGATGGTTGCAATATAAAAAAAAAAAAAAAACCTAAGAGCTTGCTAAAATATGTGTTAAACTTCCATAAATCACTTCTAAAGAACCTAAACCAAGTATAAAATTAATTTAAGGTTAGGTATTTAAATTTTTTAAAAGTTGCAAGATAGGATCGAGATGTTTGCGAGGTAAAAATCTGTAATTAGAAACTTGCTAAAACATGTTGAAGACCATCTTAAATCACATCCAAGTCACCTAAAATAAGTATAGGATTGATTTGGTGTTACTCTTATGGCGAATTATGCGCTGTTTTTTTATTTACTGAAGGGAATCTTGACATAAGGAGATCCTTGAGCAGAAGCAGATCGTCCAAATTTCATTAATTATTGAATACAAAATTTATCGTAAACATACAAATAAATATGTATTTAAATTAAATTAGAGCATTCTTTTACAAAGAAAATGGGTTTCAAGAAACCTCACCTTTGAAGAACCTTTCTTCAACTAATCTCTTATGCTAGCCACGAATAGAACTTCTTCTTCGTGGATCTCCTTCTTCACACACGGACACTACCAATCGAGAACCTTTTGTATTCTCTTTTTGGATTAAAGACTCAAGTAGGAGTTGTGGGCTGTGCTTAACTCCTAGGAAGAGGGAAGGAGAATAAGAGGATGAGAAGGAATATTTCACAGAGAAATTTTCTCTTTCAGAATGTGAAATCGATGTTAGAATCCCTTGGAAGAAGATGATCTTTCAACTTCTTTTATCACAAGATAGTTGTTGAGAGAATAATGGGAGGGACTTATAACTTCTTCCCTTTATTAATTTCAAATAAATTAATAAAATATTATATATAATTACTACTTTGTTATATATACACTATATGTTATATCAAATATAACATATAGCTTATAGTTTTATATTGCATCGAATACAACATAAACTATAGATTTTATTCTCTCTTAACTATACGTTACATTTAATATAAATCACATTTATATTAATTCCATTTATATGAATCTCATCAATATAAATCATATTTTGATCATATCCAAATATTTTATTCCTCTCAATACGAATAGTATTTATATTTAATTACATGAATCTCATTCTTATAATTGGTATTTGAATCATATTCAAATTTCTCTCATAATGTATCAAATATATTATAATTAGTTATATCATATATAATTAATTTCCTCAATTAATATGAACACTTCAAATAAATCCAAAGATTAAATCCCTATTGAGATACAATGAGGACCTAATGGACCTGTAATTGAAGCTCTAACGGTACTCAGACAAATAAGTAAACTCTTTAATTAAATTATCCAACATCCATTAACTGCCAGTCACTCCACTAAAGACTGGTAGCTGCACTCTCTACACAAAAGATAAATTTTTGTGTCCATTGGATATAACCAATCAACAGTGCGATGACCCTTCACAAATTACACGTAAGTACAGTTGGGTCAAAATACCGTTTTGCCCCTATAGTTACATCCAACTCCTTAAGTACCACTGATTTCTTTAATGAACAATAGTCCCAATATGACCAAGTCCTCTCAGGCCAAGAGAGGGTATAGCCACTATGTTCAAGACCTAGAATCAGCCTTTAAGGGAGAAATTTATTTATTTGTCCCTGCTTCAGGGAATGAGTGAATTCTGTCTTGTTAGCTAAGTTCCAATCTCCAGAGTTAGAAGAATCCCCAAAAGGGTAGGCTTGTTAAGTTGGCAATCTAGCCACTCTCACCCATACAAATCAAAGAACCGCCTTCATGTGCAGGAGTACAAAACTCACTCATTTTTCAGGTCATGTCACGTATGGTCATCCTAATGAAATGTAAGTTTCTATTATTAATGGCGTTATATAAAAAGACTAATCATTTCGTGGTCCGGACTTATACAAACTCTTTGTATAGGATACCCTTGCTCGTATGTCTCCATATGAATGATCAAGATTAGATCATTTGTAGCACTTTACAACACTTGTAACACCTACAAAGCGGGTCGTATTTGTAGTGTCACCAGGAAAAGGTACCCAGCCTTATCCATGTACTACAAACCATTTAGATTATTGTTTAAACAAGATCCACTTGTATGTCTCTACATACTTGTTTAAATTACATGAAATAACCTCGGATCTTAATTTATTGGATTGAGTATATGTTTATAAAATAACACTTATTTTATTAACAACAATATGTTTATACAGAGTTTACAAACTACGAGATTACAAGGATATTTAGGACACCATTCCTAACAATCTCCCACTTGTCCTAAAGCTTAGGGAGACTAATGTACAAAATACAAATAAAGTACAAAAATACAATAATCTGGGGCATATACTATACCTTAGTAACATCTCCCACTTGCCCTAGACAATGGGCCGCATATCCCATAGACCCAGACTTTTTAGATGACCCTAGAACATTTTAACTGTGAGAGCCTTTGTAAACGGATCGACAACGTTGTGCTCTGACATGACTTTCGTGACAATCACATCACCGTGATGCACAATCTCCTTAATCAAATGATATTTTCGTTCTATGTGCTTGCATCTTTAGTGACTTCTAAGTTCCTTAGAATTCGCCACAGCACCACTGTATCACAATAAAGTGTGATGGGCTAAGACATATTTGGAACAACTTCCAAATCAATAAGAAACTTCTTAAGCCAAACAGCCTCTTGCAGCATCACAAGCAACTACGTATTCGACTTCCATAGTGGAGTATGCGATGCATCCATTCTTGATGTTTCGCCATATTATAGCTCCTCCATTCAGACCCTATTATGGATTTCCGAGAATCTCAATTAGTCTGGAAGTTAGAGTTTGTGTTTTTTGTAAGGATTAAATCCTTATCTCCATACAAGAGCATATAGGCCCTCGTTCTTCGAAGATACTTGAGGATCGTTTTGACCGTCGTCCAGTCATCTAATCCTAGATTGGACTGACACCAACTGACAATCCCTACTGCATAGCAAATGTCAGGTCTAGTACATAACATTGCATGCATAAGGCAACCAATAACCGATGGGAATCCGTCTCATTTCCTCAACTTGTTGAAGAGTCTTAGGACACTGTTTTTTAGACAATAAAATTCCATGCCTGAAAGGTAATAAACCTTTCTTCGAATTGTGCATCGAATATCTGACAAATATCTTGTCCATACACGATGCCTGAGACAAGGCCAACCTTTTGTTCTTACGATCCCTTATAATATGGATCCCTAGAACAAACTGCGCATCTCCCAAATGTTTCATTTGGAATTGGGCAGCTAGCCATTTCTTAACATCAGTAAAAAAAAACTACATTATTCCCAATGAGTAGGATATCATCCACATATAACACGAGGAAAGCTACTGAGTTGTTGATGATTTTCTTGTAAACACAAGGCTCATCGACATTTTAATAAAAAATATTTGATCACAGTATCAAATCTTATATAGCAAAATCGAGATGCTTGTTTCAGTCCATAAATGGACCGATTAAGTTTGTAAACCTTTTGCTTTTGATCTTGTACAATGAATCCTTCTGATTGAATCATGTATATAGGCTTCTCAAGATTACCATTCAAAAAGGCAGTCTTGATGTCCATATGCCATATCTCATAGACATAATATGTGGCTATGGATAAGAGAATCCTGATAGACTTTAACATGACAACAGGTGAGAAAGTTTCTTCATAGTCCACTCCCTCAACCTGGGTATAAATGTTTGCCAAGAGTCTAACTTTAAAGGTCTATACCTTTCTATTTACACCTTTTTTCCTCTTGTAAATCCATTTACAAACTATAGGTTTTACCCTATTAGGTTGATCTATAAGCTCCCAGACAGAATTGAAGTACATGGACTCCATTTCTTGAGTCATGACTTTAATCCATTCATCTTTGTCAACTTCTTCCATTGCTTACTTATAAGATAATGGATCCTCAACACCATCATCAGATATGATGTTTTGGGCTTTTTTTAAATCCATGTAGCGTACAGGTGGGTTAATATCACTCTCACTACGTCGAGGCAATCTCAACTCTTAAGATGGATAACTAGATGAACTGACATCAATAACCCTTGTTGATCTATCAGCCTGTTCAACAACTCTCGTTAAAGTCTCAGCAGTCTCATTAGAAATCTCAAAACAAGTTTACTTCGTGACTTATGATCCCTCATGTGGTCTTCTTCCAAGAAGGTAGCGTTTGTCGATACAAACACTTTATTCTCACTTGGATCATAGAAGTATCCACCTCTCATTTTCTTGGAATAACCTACAAATAGGCACACTTTAGAACAAGGTTCTAACTTTTTAGGGTTTTCCATGCACATGGGTTGGACATCCCAAATCTTGAAGTGATGTAAACTACCTTTACGACCTCTCCATAACTCAAAAGGTATTCCAAAAACACTCTTTGACGGAACGATTTTCAAAATATAAACTGCAGTCTCTCCTTCATATCCCCAAAACGAGTCTGGAAGATGAGCATAACTCATCAAAGACCAAACCATGTCCACCATGGTTCTGCTTCTCTTTTCTAATACACCATTCTACTGAATAGTACCCGGGGCTAAGAGTTGAGACGTGGTTTCATGTTCTATCATGTAGTTATGGAATCTTAAGTCCATATACTCTCCACCACGATTAGATCGTAGTGTTTTTATCTTCTTACCTAACAAGTTTTTAACTTCAATCTTATACTCCTTGAACTTTTCAAGAGTTTCAAACTTGTGTTGCATTAGGTATAGATACCTAAATCTAGAGTAATCATCTATGAAAGAGATGAAATATTCATACCCACCTCGTGCTCTTACATTCATCGGACCACAGAGGTCTGAATATATAAGCTCCAAGGTTTTCTTGGCTCTATAACATTTTCCAGTAAAAGGTCGTTTAGTCATTTTTCCCTCAAGGCATGACTCACATACTTGTTAAGAGTTTTCTTCTAAACCATTTAGAAGTCCATTTTTCACCAACTTCTCAATCCTATTAAGATTGATATGACCTAATCTTAGATGCCAAAAATGAGCATTTTATTTAGGAGAAATTCTTGCTCTTTTTACAATTGTTGTTGTTTTGAACATTTCAATATTAAGCACACCTTTTATGACTAACGACCTTAGTACATACAAGTTATTTTCCATTGAACCAAAACCTAACTCCATTCCATTCTTAAAAATAGATACTTTATTCTCAGAGAATGAAATGGAATAATTTTGTTCAATCATACAGGAAACAGAAATTAGGTTCCTCTTGATATGAGGAACTACATATACGTTATCCAATAACATATATCTTTTCTTGTCCAAAAATAACTTAAGTCTGCCTACAGCAATAGTTGAAACAACCTCACCAGTACCGACTCTAAGAGTCATCTCTCCAGCTTCCAACTGTTTCTAGGAACTAAATCCTTGATGGGAAGAACACATTTAGTTAGTAGCCATTGAATCAATTATCCAGGCATAATCATCATTCTTTACTAAGCACATCTACAAGACAAATATATTATATTTATCATCTTTGGAGTTCTTCCATTTCTGGAGAGTAGTGGGATCAATACCAGAACCCATATTATAAATTCCAAGTTTCAATTCAGAGGACAATCCTCGTCGATGAACTTCATCAGAGTTGGCAACAATTGCTTTCTCTGTTAGTCCCTTGACATTCAATATGGATTGGAGATTATCTTGGGAACCAACACTACTGGTTTTATTGTCATTAATCCCATTTTGCTTAAATAATGAGAACTTTCATTCAAACAATTCTCACATTTTCCTGATCACATGTGCAATAACCATGATCTCTAACCTTTTGGCCAATCCATCAGGTATGCTTGCCAAATTGTAAACTCGAGCTCTCGAATTAGCCTTCATTCACACCTCATATGCATTACCAACATTTCGTGGTGCATCAGGGGTTGGGACTTGAGAACAATCCTCATTCATGACAACTTCGAGGTCGTTTACCATGAAAAGAAGTTTTAATGGATTCCTTCCATGTCATGTAATTAAAATCGATCAAACATGAAAAGGCAACTAACAAAAAACATTATTTGACATTTTGCTGAAAAAAAAATATATTAATCTACATTAGATTTTAGCATAACTCTTTAAAAAAAAATCCAATGTGTTTTAGCAAAATATAAATGAACCCCATTAAACATCTAATTTTGCAATGATACTTCAGTGATTTTAGACAAAAGCTACCGAAGGTTAGTAAGTTTCTCCCTTCACTGAATTGAGACACCCTCAACTAATCATTACACCAGAATAACTCTTATTTCTATAATGATCATTCATCATTTATTTGGTTAAGAAATCATTAACTTGCTTAATAATTTCACATAAGTGTGACCCTTCATTTTAGATCCTAGAGTTCTGCCCCAATGAGCCAACCAAAGGGAAAAACTAAATGGGGCAAAAACTATTACGACCCAATCCATTTCTGGTTTTCGCCTTGATATTGACTAACTGCACAAATCATCCGAAGGGGGACACTCCTAGGGTGCCTCGAGGCCATGCAAGAAGGTCTCATGGTGCAAACTAATGAAAGAGACCGTGGGACATGTTGACACACATCCTTCTCCCACTTACTATACATACTCTCTCCATTCACCTTGATATGACCCATGCAAACACCATCCAAAGGGGGACGCTCCCAGGGCGCCTCAAGGCCAAGCAAGAGTCTCACGGTGTGAATTTAAGGGAGAAACGTTAGTGAAAAATGACATATCATATACATTTTTTCCTCCTACTGAGTATTTTAACAACCTAGGGTTTAATTTACTTAGGAAAAACGCAACTAATTATTTTTACTAAGTGGTTGTTTAAGTTTGCTAAAAAGTAACACTTACTTTGAAAAGTTAAACAATTTTGATTAACATTCATTAAAAACTTTAAATATTAATCAACAATTGCATGCTTGTAGCAAATCTATCTAATTCACCTTTGCAAGTAGGTTCTCAGGTAGAGGTGTTCTGTTTTCGTCAACTTAAATACCCCAACCCAACCAGAACTCGCCTTAGAAAAAAGGTCCCTTTTACATCTAACTCAATCATATTTTAAAACTATTTAAAAAAATGATTTTACCTAAGTTTGTATACAACTCTTGGTTATTGATTTTAATTTCTAATTTCATTTATTTATAACTCTTATAAAGTAATGAAACAAATTAAAACCGACATTGCAAGCATTAACATACTTTACAAAATTTTCACGCTTGTAAGATTACCTAAAGTAATGTCATGCATCATGCAATATTCCTTCATTACTAATATATAACATTTATATAACTAAGTAATAAACCATGTCATAGCATACATTCCATACAACCATTCAACCTTATATTATAACACTTATAATATAAATGATGCATAGATATGCTATAATGCATGCATACATATACTATAACTTTTATATTATATGAAGCATGAGCATGCTTTATGTAATTTAAATCAGGCATACTAATATATTATAACACTTATAATATAAAATGATGCATGAAAATAAACACATAACCTATGGTGGGTTTTAAAACTATATGAAATACATTATAGAATATAATAAAAACATACATCACATGTATATTTATACTAAAAATTGATGAACCGGGATAGAAAATCTCTAAACAAGGAAATAAAAGGCTAATCTATTACAAATTGAGTCCACTGGTTCGAAACAAGTGAATTGGGTCTTGAACCGCTTGCCTTGAACCGCTCCACAAAGAACCCTTGCAGCTGATCCTGTAGCAAATGCCTGATCGTCGAGCAGCGAGGCGTCGAGTATAGACGATTGTTTATATGTGATCGTGTAGCTTATGACTGTGCGATGAACATGCAAGTCTATGTGATCGTGCCCTTCAACCTTTGAGCGAAATGCGGCAAAAGGAAGGAAAATCCATGGACCGACCCATCGTCTCCACCCCGTAGGAACTATGAGATCATCGAATCTTTCTACCATACTATCAGATCTCATAGAATACTTCTCTCGTAGAATACTAATAATTCTAGTCTGCCAATTTCATTTAAGACGCGAAATTTTAATGCTTTTCATTTTTCTTATCTTCAATTCAATCATTGATAAGAACTAAAAATCAAGGTTAATTCAAATTAATCACTTGGACCATATTCGCAATTTATTTACATACGCGAACAACTAAAAATTTTGAAGGTGTAAATTCTGCAATTGTGGCCTCTATGGGTTTTCTTATAATTTGGATATGCTATTTTGGGGTCAATCTATTAGGGATAGGGCTACATAGTTACGGTTCATTTACATTAACATCTAATTGAATGAATTCAAGAAAAGGCCTGACGAACACAAACATGGGAGAGTATAGATAAGAAAACTGTGTGATCAGATAAGTCGTACATACAGTCTGAACCTTTGAGTTGAATCCAATATTGAAATTCTTCTATAGTTGTGATAAATCTGGATCACTCTCATTTTCTTATTCTTAACTTTTTTCCTTTGAACAACCCTATTAGAGTCCCCCACAATATATAATTTGGGGAGAGATTGCTGAGTGGACTAAAGCGTCGGATTGCTAATCCGTTGTACGATTTTTTTGTACCGAGGGTTCGAATCCCTCTCTTTCCATTTCTGTCAATTACTTGGTATTTTTTTTATAGTTGAGGAAAGATGTGGAATAGATAAAATGTTAAGAACATTTCAAAATCAAGCAAGGAAAAAAATCTAATTTTTTTTCTTCTTCACGCCCAGATTACGTCCCGGGTCATTAGATAGGAATCCAAAAATGAAGAGAGAAACAAAGAATATTACTACTGTATAAACAAATAGTTTGAGAGTAAGTATTACACAATCTCCAAGATCATTTTTTTAAAAAAAAAAAAAAACAGAGAGAGAGAGAGAATACATTCTCTATTTTAACCTATTTTGACACCAAGAAATGCAGTGACATGATTTCTAGAAATAGGGAAAAAAATTCAGAGTTGAGTCGTTGATTACTAAAAATTGGATTTCATACCCACAATTCGATCACCTATGTTATGTTGAAGGGATATCTATATGATCCGATTGATTGTGTAAAGCCCACAGAGCAACGGAACCGGGGAAAGTATATAGAAAAGATAGTTCTTTTCTATTCTATTAGTATTAGATTAGTATTAGTTAGTGATCTCGGCTCAGTGAGTTCTTTTTTCCGTGATGAACTGTTGGCACCAGTCCTCCATTTTGTCTCTGTGGATCGAGGAGAAAGGGGGCTCGATCGGAAGAGGATTGTAACATGAGAGAAGAAAAGAGGAAGGATCCCAAAGAATCGATCTTTCTTTTAGTTGTTGAATCTCTCTTTGATTGATCAATGTGTGATATTCCGAATCTTCATTACTAATGGAATCAAAATGATCTCTGGATTGATCAGAAGATCCTTTCAATTGGCTAAAATCCATTACTTGAACGAAACTAGATCTTGTGAAATTATATTGAATATTTGACAAGACATTTCGTACCTTGCTAAAAAACCGATCCTTGTTTACCAACCACACATTGTCTAACCAAATCCAATTTTCTCTCGATATGTTCCTCAAAAAATCCGATTCGTGCGGATTCTTCCCCCAACTAAAGAAGAGATCTTGGTGGAATTGCCACATATGAAATTGAGCACAATTTTGCAAAGAAATAGCCCACTTATTTCTCGAGAAGAGATAGGAAACATGCTCAATCTCATTTGATTAAATAGTTGACCCAGCTCCTTGTTGTTTTCTTTTGAGTACTACTAATTGAAAAATCAAACTGTATTGTTTTTGGTTTATTTTATAGATCCTTCTGCAAAACTTTTTTTTTTTAACTGAATTCTTTCTGGTTAAAGAATCTCTTTCTAGTTGCTCTGGGACAATTAGGAGATTCTTTAGAAGAAATATGGGGTTTTGCTTCTGGTGGCAACATGCGTCGAGTATCATATATTGCGTGATTGTTTAGCTCATGACTATGTGATGAGCATGATAGTCTACATGATCGTTTAGCACACAAGGATGCATCGAGTATCATATACCACGTGATCATCTACCAAGCCAACGCAACACGATCATGTAGCAAACTTTACATGATCGCATGACAAAATCTAAACGGTCGTTTAGCTCTAGCTACACGATGCAACATCCTCTATTTCGTCTTACTCCATTGAAACGTACTACAACTGAAGCCTCATGAACGACTCAAAAACTTAACAACAGACTCGATTGCAAATTATTGCCCAGAAATATAGGGGCCCTTATAAATTAACTTTGTAAAAATTTAAAGAAAGCCATAAAACTGAGACTTCTATCCCGTAAACATCCATCAACAATACATCCACAAACATTTATCACATAAACGCAATGCAGATTATAAAACTCACCAGTACTTAAACGAATTCAATACAAGAATGAAATTTGGAATCAGAAACCAACAACCTAGCTTTGATACCAATTAAAGGGAATCTCGACATGAGGAGACCGGTAGTGGATTGTCCAAATTTCATTTTATTATTGAATAAAAAAATTTACAGTAAACATACAAATAGATATGTATTTAAATTAAATTTCAGCATGCTTTTGCAAAGAAAACAGGTTTCAAGAAACCTCACCTTTGAAGAACCTTTCTTCAGTAATCCCTCATACTAGCCACAAATAGAACTTCTTCTTTATGGATCTCCTTCTTCACACATGGACACTACCAGTCGAGAACCCTCTGTATTCTCTTTTGGGATTAAAGGCTCAAGCAGAAGTCGTGGGCTGTGCTTGACTCCTAGCAAGAGAGAAGGAGAAAGAGAGGATGAGAGGGAAGATTTCACAGAGAACTTTTCTCTTTCAAAATATTAAATCGATGTTAGAATCCCTTGGAAGAAGATGAACTCTCAACTTCTTTTTATCACAAGTTAGTTATTGAGAGAATAATGGGAGGGAGTTATAACTCCTTCCCATTTATTTATTTCCAATAAATTAATAAAATATTATATATAATAACAACTTTATTATATATACACTATATATTATATCAAATATAACATATAGCCTATAGTTTTATTTGCATCAAATATAACATAAACTATAGATTTTATTCTCTCTTAACTATACGTGACATTTAATATAAATTACATGTATATTAAATCCATTTATATGAATCTCATCCATATAAATGATATTTTGATCGTATCCAAATATTTTATTCCTCCCGATATAAATCATATTTATATTTAGTTACATGAATCTCATTCATATAATTGGTATTTGAATCATATTCAAATTTATCTCATAATGTATTATAATTAATTATATCATATCTAATTAATACCCTCCATTAATTTGAAAACTTTAAATTAATCCAAAGATTAAATCTCTGTTGAGCTACAGTGGGGACCTTATGGACCTCTAGATTGAAGTTCCAATGGTACTTAGATATACTCAGATAAATAATTAAACTCTTTAATTAAATTACCCAAAATCTGTTAACTGTCAGTCATTCCACTAAAGACCGACAGCTGCACTGTTCATACTACAGATAAATTTCTGTGTCCATTGGATATAACCAATCAACAGTGTGATGATCCTTCACAAATTACTCATGACTATAGTTGAGCCAAAATACTGTTTTGCCCCTGTAGTTACATCTAACTTCTTAAGTACCACTAATTCCTCTAATGAACAATAAGTCATAGTCCCACTATGATCGAGTCCTCTCAGGCCAATAGAGGGTTTTATCACTATGTTCAAGATCCGGAATCAACCTTAAGGGAACAATTTATCTCCTTAAGGGAACAATTTATCTACTTGTCACTGCATCAGGGAAGGAGTGAGTTCCATTTTATGTAGCTGAGTTCCCAGCTCCCCAGTCGGACAAATCTCCAAAATGGTAAGCTTGTTGAGTTGGCAATCTGGCCACTCTTACCCATACAAATCAAAGGACTGCCTTCATGAGTAGAAGTTCACAACTCATTCAGGATTCAGGTCATGTCACCTATGGTCATCCTATTGAAATGTAAGCCTCTCTTATTGATGGCGTTATATAAAGAGACTAATCATTTCGTGGTCCAGTCTTATACAAACTCTTTGTATAGGATACCCCCGCTTGCATGTCTCCACTTGAATAATCATGATCAGATCATTTGTAGCGTTTTACAACACTTGTAACTTGCGAAGTGGGCCATATTCGTAGTGTCACCAGGATAAGATACCCAACCTTATCTATTTACTACAGACCATTTAGGTTATTATTTAACCAAGATCCACTTTTGTGTTTATACATACTTGTTTAAATTACATGAAATAACCTCAAAGCTTAGTTTATTGGATTTAGTATACGTTTATAAAATAACACTTATTTTATTAACAACAATATGTTTATATAGAGTTTACAAACTACGAGATTACAAGGAGATTTAGGACACCATTCCCAACATTTGTTTAGTGTTGTGCTGTGTGATTCAGTGTACTTGAATAGACCAAAATATGCTAAATAACTTGCACAAGTTTTACTTCTAGCAGCTCAAGTATAAACTGACTAGAATGTAGTCTTAGTAAGGATCAAGGTCAAACTCGAGAGATCAAGACTAAAATAACAATTAACTTAGTATATGCGTTTGATCTTGTAAACGCAGGGCGGTTATCAAGAACAAGATAGTTTAGTGATTTATGCATGTAAAGAAAATACACCAAGTAAAAAGTAAGTAAAGTTTAGGGGAAAGTGTAGGTGTGAGTGGATGTGTAAGCACTTAACATAGAGTAAGTACGTGTAAAATTGATGAGCATGATGAGAAACGAAGTGGAGATGGGTAACCATCAAGCCTTTGAACTTAATAACAAGCTCGTGTTCATCCTCATAACTGTTTAGACTCCACCTCACGGAATGTTAGTTACATAGATCATGTCTCTATGATGCATGCATAGGTTATGTGGAGCATAAGGGAAGCTTTATCTCTAAACACTTCTGATACTCGGGTTGATGAACTCCAAAACCACTTGCTCTCTCGAGAGTTAGTTATTATCTTATAAATCAAATGGTTAATTGGACTTATAAGCTGGATTAGTATCCATCACACAAATGAACACCCACTGGCTACTAGGATCATCGAAGCAAGGGTTAGCTCATCCCACCTCACTAGGAAACTATGCATGGTGATAAGCATACAAGTGGAAGAGATGGAAGATGAAATCATGATGTGCTATTGAGACATAGAAATGAGCTTGTCGCAAGATTGAATGAAAAATATGCAACAGATACAAGAAATAAGGAAGAAAAGATAAACTAGAAAGCAATAGATGGATGATGGTGATCTTTGGCACCTTCTCAAGCTTCCTTCGATCTGAACGACTAAACCTTTGTGCTCGACAATGAGTGGTGGAGAAGTTGCTCTCTCGAGTCTTCTTCTTCAGTGTTGAGTGCCTCCCTTAAAACTCTAAAAAACTGTTCTCCTCTCTATGATGATCTCTTTGAGAAAATACCGATATATCTAGCTGATTGTTAGGCTAGGCTTATATATAAAGCTGGCACGGGGACCATCTCTACCACACAGGACAGTGGCGGGCGTGCGCCAGGGAATGCACACCTTCGTTCTTGCAGTTATCGGTGGTCCCTTTCAAGTGTGTTAGGCTCTTACTTTTGACGCTTTCCTCACCTTATCGCATGCATTTTTGCCCACATGGCTACTCTTTGTTCTCATCGCAAGGCATATACCAGTGCATGGCTTGTCTTTCAATCCAATGCATGACTCCTTTTTCTTCATTTCCATATGTGTTCCTGCAGATTCAACTGATTAGTGACACATATTTAGTCAAGCCTTATATTTGAAACCATTGAACATTTAAGGAGATTTCCACATTATTTTCTTATGATTTTAATGCATTCCATCTGAATTGCTTCCAAATAGTCTAATTTTAAGAGAGAATAACTTGTATTTAAGTTTGAAAGTTGCAAGAAAATTGTGAGTTGGTTGTAAGATAAAAAAAATAATACCTAAAAACATGCTAAAACATATGTAAAACCACCTTCAAAAATCACATGCTAACAATTATTTGGAGTAGATAATTTCAAGTTTTGAAATTGTGAGGTAATTGCAAGATAGAAAAGCACATATCTATCAACTTTCTTGTACAGTTTTGTCATGCTTTGTAAATGCAACTAAATTTTTTATTTAAAAAAAAAAAAAAAAAAAAAAAAAAAAAATCATTGCAAGAAAAAACCACATTCACCATGAGGGAAAAAAATTACCTAACTCAATTCAACTCAACTATGAATAAGAGCAGATGACCAAAAAATTTATACCAAGAAAAGGAAATAAGAAAACTTACCACAAAGAGATTGAAATTAAGAGAATGTTGAAGTTGTTAACGATCTTTGCGCATGACAAGGTAGCTTGAGAGAAGAGAAGTTAGACAGAAGTTAAACAGAAGTTAGAGAAAATATGAGAGAAGATGAAACTCACAAAATTTGGGGTAAAAGAGTATAAAAAGTTAGGTATTCTCATTCAAGGGAATATGGACATTTCAAATCTCATTTGTCCGAAAAGTCTTCTTTTCTAAAAAAGTGATCCCAAATATCCTCAACACCCAAAAATGTGTCCCATTGTTGCCAATTTGTTGATTGCCAATTGGTGCCTGTCATCTCATCGTTCAGGTTTTACTCTCTCTGTGGCTAGTTTCTTTGTTTCAAATTGGGAAGTCTGTGTCGTTTAACTATGGTGTCCTTGTTCTGAATCAAGCATGTTGGATCCAAAACAAATAAAATCAAACTGCCTTTTCGAACTTGTATCAAGTAGGAATAGGTCGTCTCAATAGGAAATATGAGGACGATTTTAGCTTAAAACTTGAATTGAATGGTCACAATGGAGGAGGGGGAGAGGGAGGGGATTTTAGTTATTTTTGTGATTTCATGAAATTTAAAGGTAGAGGTGTAAATTGCATAAAATTAAAGAGCGAAATTGAAACAAAATTTGAATTGATATAAAGCCTAGGCTAGGAAATTCAGATTCCACTCGAGAATTTTTTATTGATCATAGAACTCTAAAGACGCATTGCTTGTTAGTTTTTATCTTTAGCTTGTTTGTCTAGAAGATAGAAGAAAATGCGTTAGTTCACTGATTATTTACTTAATTAATCAATGCTCTATCAATTGGGTTTGAAAGTGTTCATGTTAGTTAAACATACGCATTAAGTAAGTGAATCAAGCTAAGACAATTAGTAATCCAGACAATTAGTATTCAAGATTAGTAAAATTCCAGCAAGCAATCAAAGTTTAACAATTCTCACAACCAAAATTCGTGGATTTCGATCATATCCTAGGCTAGAAGAGGACTGACCTAGCAACTCATGGTGTGCCAAGATCAAATCCGATGTTAGAGGAAACAAAATTACAAGTCAAATAAGAACAGTAATGAAAAATACAGAGAAGAATCAAGTTGGAGGTTTCAATGCCTAGATAATTTAACCTAATTCGAAAAAGAGCTATTTTTTTATATATATATATATATATATAGGGAAAAAAAAACTATGGAGCGTTGTGGTGCTTGTGACACCGTCATAGCGTAGTCGCGTGCACCCGACTACCTCCATCCACATAAGTTAGTAGCATTGTTGTGCTACAGAACAGTGTCGCGGCACTACCTGGAATCCGACCCTTTTGTCTTTCACACCGTGCCGTAGCACCAACCAGTGGGCAACACTCTTGCCTGAGTGTCGTCCTTTGATTTGTATAGATGAGAGTGACCCTAATCGCCGACTCAATATGCTTACTATATTGGGGACAATACCAAGTGAGGAGTTGGGAACATTACTACACAAGAAGAAATTCACTCCTTCTTACCTTTAAAGTAAGTAGATAGGTTGTTCATTTAAATGCTAACTACGGGACTTGAATAGTAAATTTATAAAAGTGCAGCTATCTGCTAGCTCACAACGGCTTAAACAAAGATATTTAGTGTTGATAGAATTTGAAATGTTCAAATTAATTAAGGGAATTAGTATAATGTATGAGAAACATTATAATATAAAGTAAAATTTTCCTTGAATTAGGTTCAAAAATTAAAATTTATAATATGAGAGCATTAATACTTGAATATGATTCAAATATTAAATTGATGTGAATTGGATTCATATTAAACTATAGGTTAAAATTAATATGAATTGGATTCATATTAAATCTATAGGTTATGAGAGAATATGTATATTAAAATATGATTTATATATACATTAAATTAAATATATGATATTTAATTAATTAATTAATTAATTTAGATTTAATTAGATTAATTTAATTAATAATTAATTGATTGATTGATTAAATTTGATTTAACTAATATTTTCATTGCATCCAAGACAGGCATCAGAAAAGGAATTGTTCGAAGTACTTGGCTGAGAAGAAGAACATCAAAGAATGTTAATATGATTTGCTTGTCTTAAAATATTATTTGGTGGAGAATGATAATTCTGCCTAGATAATTGATTAAGAAGCCACTAGTCATGTTTGTTCTTTTTTACAGGAAATTAGTTCTTTGAGGCAGTTGAACGTTGGTGAGATGACCATGAAGGGGAAATGGGAGAGGTCATCTCAGCCGTTGTTATGGGGAGCATTAAATTATCTTTTAAAAAGTATTTTTGTTATTAGATAATGTTTATTTAGTTCCTAATATAAAAAGAACTTAATTTTTGTTGCTTGTTTACTCGATCAATTGTATTCAACCACTTTTTCTACAAATAAATTGTTTATTTTCAAGAATGGTGTTGAGATTTGTTCAGCAACTTTAGAAGATAATTTATATGTGCTAAGACCGTTAGCATCGAAAATGCTCCTCAATACTGAATTATTCAAAATGGCAATAATTAAAAATAAAAGACAAAAAATTTCTTTTAAAGAAAATGACCACCTTTGGGATCTAAGACTAGGACATATAAATCTCAATAGGATTGAGAAATTGGTAATGAATGGACTTTTAAATGAGTTAGAAAAAAATTGAGTACCAGTATGTGAGTCATGCTTTGAAGGCAAGTTGACTAAAAGACCTTCTACTTGAAAAGGTTATAGAGCCAAAGAACCCTTAAAACTTGTACATTCAGAACTCTGTGGTCCGATAAATGTTAAAGTAAGGGGAGGTTTTGAATATTTCATCTCTTTTATAGATGGTTATTCAAGATTTGGGTATCTTTACCTAATACAACATAAGTTTGAAACTCATGAAAAGTTCAAAGAGTATAAGACTGAAGTTGAAAACTTATTAGGAAAAGCAATTAAAACACTTCGATCTGATGGTGGAGAGTATATGGACATGAGATTCCAAGACTATATGATAGAACGTGAAATCACATCTAAACTCTTAACACCTAGTACATCTCAGCAGAATGGTGTATTTGAGAGGAGAAATATAATCTTGTTGGACATGGTTCAGTCTATGATGATCTATGCTTAATTACCTGAATATTTTTGAAAAATACAATAGAGACTACAGTGTACATCTTTAACAATGTTCCATCTAAAAGTTTTCTAAAACACCTTTTGGGTTATGAAAAAGTCGTAAAGGTAGTTTATAACATTTTAGGATTTGAGGATGTCCAGCACATGTGATGAAAACAAACCTAAAAAAAACTAGAACCTCATTCAAGGGTATGCCTGTTTGAATGTTATCCCAAAGAGAACAGAGGTAGTCTCTTTTATGATCCTAAGGATAACAAGGTATTTGAATCGACAAATGCCACGTTTGGAGGAAGTGAAGGAATCAAATTCCTCGCTGAAGCATGTGAACGCCATATAATTCAGAATTCAATTTGATAAATAGTGAAATGCAGAGAAGTTAACAAACTAAAATTTTTGCAGGATAAACATTTAATAAACCTAAGCATGCAATTTATAGAGAGTTTAAAGAAGAGAAGACCAACCCTTGATGGAAAAACTCTTCATACAATTCCCGTCTTAGGATCACGAATCCTGATGCTGCTATACTCGAACAAAATAGGCAACAACCAAATCTTGAGAACACAAGTACTCAATCACCTTGTTATTCTCTTGGAACAAGGAATTGGTTGTGTGGGCTCCAAAATCTTTTGGCAGAGAGAACTTTTACCAGAGAGAGTTCTTGGAATTTTTTAGAGAGATCTTAATTTTTACCGTGATTTCTTTCTCCTTATGTGTTTTCCAAAAAGAAGATAAAGGAGAATAATGAAGGAGAAGGAGTTAAAATTACATTACTAAAATAATAATAATATAATATTTATATTATATGGTTAATTAATTGATTAACAAACAATATAATATGCATTATAATCATATTAAAATTCAATTCTCTCTTATGACCTTTAGATTTAATATGAATAATATTCACATTAAATTTTAATCATAGTATTTCTATAATTCTTATTTATATAAATCATATTTGAATCTCATTCAAATATTTATCTCTTGCATATTATATAGTTTTAATTATAAATCATTTTTGTAATTAATTATAGTTTATAATGTATCAATATACATGATACTTTATATTAATCATATTAATATAACTAATAACTAAATTTCCTTAAATAATTATAACAATTCAAATTATTTCAAAAACAATTATTCCTTGTTTTTTTATCCATAGTGAGTTAACAAGGAGATCTTACAGACCTATAGATTAGAAGTTCCAAAGATATGAGATTAATCAATTAAACTCTTTAATTAGATTAGTCAACATTCATTAATTATTGGTCAGTTCACTAAAGACCGACATCTACACTCTTCGCACTGTATATATATATTTCTGTGTCCACGGATTTAATTAATCAATAGTAAGTTGACACTTCAAATATTGTCCATAACTATAGATGGGTCAAATTATCATTTTACCCCTATATTTACGTCTAACTCCTTAAATACTACTGATCACTCTAATGAACAAACAATCTATAGACCAACTATAAACTAACCCCACTCGGGCCAAATAAGAGGGTAAGGCCTCATTGTTCAAAACCTGTAATCAGCTATTAGGAGAATAATTTATCTACTTTTTCTGACTACGAGAAAGAGTGAATTTCATCTTGTGTAGTTGTGTTCCTAGCTTCTTACTCAGACAAATCCTCAAAATTGTAAGCATATTGAGTCAGAAAAACTTGTCACTTTCACTCATACAGATCAAAGGATCGCCCTCATATACAAGAGTTAATAACTCACTTAAAATTAAGGTCAAATCACCTATGGTCATCCTAGTGAAATGTTAGTCTCTTCAAGTAACAAGGTTATATAGATAAATCAATCATTTTGCGATCCAATCTTATATACACTTTTTATATAGGATACCCCCACTCACATTTCTCCACATTGACAATATGGATCATATCGTCTGTAACACTTACAACTCATGTAACAATTACAAAATGAACCATATTTGCAGTGTCACTAAGATAAGGTACCCAATCTTATCTATATATTGCAAACATTTTAGGTTATTACTTGAGCATGATCCACTTGTATGTCTACTACATACTGTTCAAATTACATTAAACAACCTTGGATCTTAGTTTCTTGGATTGAGTTAATGCTATCTAAATGTCAAATAAAATACTTCTTATTTTATTGAATATTTAATTTGTATTTATAAATTACAAACTGCAAGATACACGATTTAGGACACTAAATCCAATAAGAAGATCATACAAGAGATCACAAATCGTGCAGTAAATTAATTATAAGTGAAATTTCCAATGAAAATGACAGTACATCAACAAGAGTTGTTCATAATTCTAGCACATCAAGAAGGGTTGTTGATGTTCTAAGCTCATCTAGTCAAATAACTTCTTAAGAGTGGAGAGAACCTCATCGTAGTGGGAGGGTTATATACCGTCCTATGTGATATATGGGTTTAATAGAAGCCCACATTACAAGAAATATCACTTTTGATAGCATTTTATTTAAAATGCTATTATAAAGAAAAAGAAAAAAATGGCGGGATATAGCTAAAAAAAGCGGGAGGTTAATTATAGCTATGGCGCGCGTTCATAAAAGACTAAAAAAAATGTTACTTGAGAGCTCAACCCATTAGTATCTTTCTCCCTCTGTTTCTCCATCTTTCTCCCTTTCATTCTTCCTTCATTCGAGGATTGAGGATTCTCCATTTTTCTTCTCCAGCAATCTCTTTTGTTCACTCATCAAACATCTCGCACTTCAGTGACGACCATCTACAAACAGAAATATTAAAATTTAGGGTTTCTTTTCTTCTTCTTCCCCCACTTTCGGTCGCAACCACCCAAACTTCAACTTTCTCTCGATTTCACATTTCCCCTCACATAACTTTCTTGATTCTTCCCTCACTCACCTTCAGTTAGTTCCTTCACCACCACAACCGCGGTTCTGCTGATACTTGGTCATGCACGTCATCATTATCCACCGTTGGTAAGCTGCAATTCTCTCCCTCTCTCTCAGATCTTTCCAAAGAGCATTCTTTTTCCCTAGACATTCATCTTCTCAGTTTTCTTATTCAACGTATCCACATGCCCGAGCATTTTGGTGACGATTCGTTATCTGCGATTGAGGTAATCTTAGAACTCAGTGTAGTGGATTAGATCTATGGCCTTTATTGTAGCATATAACGAGATTAGTGGGTTAATAATCTTATATTATAGTTTTGTTTGCTTTTCTATAACCTCAAGTCTTTAGTTTCGAATTATATTTCTCCACATATCGCAATATTTTCTTCCAAATTTTGTATGTGTTGCCTTATACCCTTGTTTGAGGTCAGACTGCATTTTGTTTCGTGCAAGGATATCTTGAGAAGGTTCTTTTATCATTTAGAGATGGTTTGGTTGAACAAAGGTTGGGGCTATGTAGGAGATAACAAGTTATTTATGTGGATTTTATTGGATTTTTGGTGAAATTAAAAGTCTAATGTCACTCTGGTAATTATATGCAAATGATTTTTTTGTAAATATATCCATCTCGTTGATTTAGGGCTGAAAATCTTGACTCTTTGTGTAGCAGAACAGGCGCAGCCGACTGAAGTGAAAAACGGGGTGAAGCCGCCGGTTTTCGGAGCAGACACACACAGAGGGAGAGAGAGGGTCGGAGCGACCATTGACTTCGGACGCGTGGATTTCTCCGGCAGCATGCAAGCAAGGTGACCGGCGTGGGTTCACTGGTCGAGACTTTAGGCGGCGGTTCGTTTTCGTCGTGAAGGCTGCGTCCGGCAGAGGTTGGTTCAGAATCCTTGTCAGCGAGAGAGAGACGCGCGGGTCTACGTGTGGTTCGCCAGTCAGGGGTGGTAGTGCACGATTTTTGGGCTGTTTGTTTTGCAGTGGGTTGTTCTCGGTTTCAGAGAAAACGTCTTGTACAGATTTATCGGTACCAGTGGATATTAAAATTATAGATTGGTGATTATTGTTGATTATCTGTAATTGTAAATTCCGTATTGCTCATAATAAAATTCATTTAAGCTGGTTCTCAAAGTGGATGTAAACCAAACTGGTCAAACCATTATATATGTTGGTATTCGTTCTTTACTGTTTTTTATTTATTCTGCTGATTATTTGCGTTCTGATTAGCCATCCAAGTTAGATTCAAAAATTTTCACAGGCTAAAACTATATAGAGGTGAGAGAATGAAAGATACGAACACATGGGTTTTTGGCTTCATTATCTGCAAATGAATAAAAGAGCATATAGAATTTTATTACTTCTGTTGGCTTTGTAGTAGATTCATGTGCCCGATTTATATTAGTATTTTTCTTTTGGGTCCTAAAACCTGAGAATTTCCAGGAGCACCGTTAGGTATAAATCTTCAACATCCATGAATATCTTCATGTTTTTTAAAGCATTTACTTTTCTATATTTATTTGATGCAACTCTGAAGAACAACTGAAAGGATCTTATAAACAAAATGTTATATCATTATGATTATGTGATACGATTCTATAGAAAAGTTCAAAGTGTTTTCCAGTTTTTTGGAAGGGTCATTGAAACATTTCTTACCTGTTGCTGAAATATTATTTCTGTAAAGAACTTCTTTTAGAGTCCTCTCCCCCAAAACATCTTAAATGTTATATCATATGGTTTTAAAATTTAGATTTTAGTTTCTATGGTTTGATAGAATTTCACATATAGTCTCTATGGTTTGTTAAATTCTTTTAAATAATCTCTATAACAAGGACTATTTATGAAACTTTTATCAAACCATAGAGATAAATTCAAATTGATATAAGACCTAAATTTTAACTTCTTCCCAATTTAGGGACAAAATTTTCAATTTATCCTTTAAATTATATATTATTACAAAATAATAATTTTACAATTCTTTAACATAAAACATGTTCATAAATAAATTAATAATACTTTATTATCCACTGATATTTAGTGAGTAACTATCACTACTTTGCAATTATTTAAACTAGAATTCAATTTCTTTTTATGCTTCCAAACACATATCTGAAAACATAAAATAAACTCTATTTTCATTTAATCCCTTGTTTTTAAATTTCTGTTTTCAGATTCACTATCAAACAGACCCTAAAATACTCACTAAATAACTCCACTATCGGGGACAAACTACGCAATTACATGTAACATGAACTAAATGTTATTAACTGGTGGGACCTAATTTGAAGTGCTAAAGTTGAAAATTGGTTGTCATCTGAGTGAAAAATTTAACCCGTCCTACCGTAGGTGAGATGTACTCATGATAACTGATAAACCCAAAGGAACACATAATTGGTGGACTCGAAGGAGTACTTAATCTGGTGGACTCGAAAGCGCACGTAATCTGATGAACGTGAAGGCACACTTAATAAACTAGTGGACCCAAAGGAGACACGTAATTAGGTGGGCCCGAAAGTTCACATAAACTAAATATAAGGTGTATATAGCTTTGGTAGGTAGGCAATTGCCACTAAACTGATCTATCATGAAGTATACAATAAAAGGCCCCATAACATAAAATCATAGCATAACATCTCATAAATTCATGAATCATAGCCTAACATAAAATCATAACATAACATCTCATAAATTCATGAATCATAGCATAACATCAGATAAATTCATAGATTGTATAAATAAAATACTTTTCAATAGTAAAAGCGTGTCATGTAAACTTTCCTGAAAACTGGTTGGCAAAAACCAAAAATAGCATTTTAAATTATTTTGTCTAGCACAAAGTCTATTCCAATAGTAAAGCTACTTATCTTAAATTACAGGTATCAAATAAAACTGTAGTGACCTGACTTTCTAGAATGGGAATCAAACTGTTACTACATGCATGCACAAATATCAAATTACATGTTCACAAAATTTGAATAAATCAAAACAAATTTCATAAAATAAGTTTCTATTATAAAATCTAAAAGAACATAAAATATCAGTTTGGGGCATACCTAACTTTAACTGAAAAACATAAATTAAATAAATAAACGTATAAAATATTCAAAAAGTTCAAAAGTTAAACTTTTAAGCTAAAACTCGAAAAGAAAAAAAAAACACATACAGAAGCGATTTGATTTTATTTTCCTCACGCTTATCTTTGTTAAGACTAATTTATCCAAGATGCTTTTCCACTTTCCAAGTGTGACATAAAATCTATATTAAGTGTAACTCTACTAAACTCTTCAATATGTAACTCTACTAAACTCCTCTATAAATCTTACCTTCCACCTCAAAGTCTCCATCTTGTGTAGAATTCATCTTCACCTTTTAGTTTTGCTTTAAACTCTAAAAGTCTTTCTCTTGTTGAAATCAATAAATTTCAAACTTTCTCACCCTAACAATGACATGAGTAGGACCCACAATAATATGATATAACTTCTCAATTAAAAAGTCACAATATTTTCCCACTTCAAGTAATAGGTACTTTGTTTAGTCCATCCACCTTAACTTCATAAGAGTGATTATAACATATCAAAAGCTTTATTCAAAAGCTTCACTCAAAAGTCAATGAATTCAATAACTAGCAATCAAAAACTTAGATTTCCTAAGATACTTTTTTTTTTCTTTTCCATGATTAAGAGAACTACCATAATTTGAATGTAAGCACGTACTTTATTGCGACAAAGTTTCTTCTAGCACCACCACTTTCACTTTCAGCTAAAACATACCACAATTTCTTTAATCAACTCTCATATAAACATGCAACTTCGTTTTCTTGCTTAAACAAGTACATCATTTTCTATCTTCATTACCATAATGCCACAATTTTATCATACCTTAACATATTCGAACTAAAATATATGTTCCTTTCTAAAAAACCTTCCATGAGATAAACTAATGACAAGTGACCTCATAATTTTTTTTTCCATAGTATCATAATTGAACAATAAACACATACTGGCATCTTCCAAGTCGTTAAACGATCAATTAGAACATAATTAGGGAGTAAACTTTTATGCACAACTTTTCATAAAAAAAATTTCTTATAAGACATATTTGGCGATGATGGAGAATCCGTTAATGAGCCATAAGGGACATTTTGGACATACAATGTAAGTCAGTCTATAGAACCTAAAACTCTTTCTCTTATACAAACTGTAATGACCCGACTTTCTAGAATGGGAATATGATTGTTACTACATGCATGCACAAATCTCAAATGACATGTTCACAAAATTTGACTAAATCAAAAATAATTTCATAAAATCAGTTTCTATTTTAGAACATAAAATCTCAGTTTGGGATACCCCTAACTTTAACAAAAAAAAATAAATTAAATAATTCAAAGAACAAAAGATTCAAAGAGTTTAAAAGTTAAACTTTTAAGCTAAAACTTGAAAATGTAAAAAAAAAAAAAAAAAAAAAAAAATACGGAAGCGATGTCAAGTCCTAATGCTCAGTCACAGATTCTTCTTGTCATTCGTTGTTCTGTCCTTTCCTTCACCTGGAAAAAAATTATATATAAATGGTGAGTATAAGAATAACCAGTAAGTGACCCACTACTGGGTCCACTAGGTGTACATGTTAGGCTTCCTATCAAGACAAATGTGTGCATCCTGAACATACGCATTAGCATAGGCATAAGGGGCAAACCCGAAGGCACGATTTGATAGGAAGTGACTCTAAAGAGTCACAATAACATAATCATGGGTGACGATTCCATACGGATGCTGATACATAACTCAAGGAATGAACATAATCTGATAGAAACACTAACAATAACCATCAGTCCAACATGCAACATACATCGTCAAAGTTCATAACAAACCATAACATATTATAATAAACAAAGTAGCATAAGTCATGAGTTTTCAATACAGTCTCAATAGTCCTCTATCAATCATTCATGGTAGAACATTCCATCACAATAGAAACTTTCTTTCAGTGTATTCACGGTCTTAACATCAACTTGGGATTTGAGGACAAACCGTTAGTAAGAATCATTTACATTAATGAAATGAATAAATCCAACCCTCATAGCTTGAAATCGCCCTTAAAATAGTTGGACAACTTTCTTTCAATTCAAAAATTCTTTCAAACCTTCAATTTACTAACCCAATAATAAAAACATAGTAGCAACTATTGCTATTGTTCGGCCTGAGAATCGATGGCGTTAATTCGACTCCAAACCGAAGCAAAAGAAATTTGTAAATACCACACTATTCCTATTACTACAAAGACGTAGTAACAGTGCTAAGTCTGAGTCGATCCGTAGAGAAGCGCGATTAGTTTCGTTAAGTTAATTTTCTAACCAGAGCAATAAATGGAGGATTGTGATGTGGAAGAGATAAATATGTGACATTGAAATAAAAGAGTAAATATAATCTAAGATAGGAGTCTATCTAATTTCTAGAGCAAGAGATAGTTCCTATGCAATTTCTTTCATTAGGCATCAATTAATTACACTGAATCTGTCAACTCTTCAACTTTTTAGAAAATCTAATAGCCCAATTAGCCAATTTTGATAAAAATCCAAACCAATCCTAGTTCAGTTTCAAACTTTTCCTTCTAAGCGATATACTATTGATGTTGATGCTCTAGATCTCGTAAGGTCCTGTAGTTTGTAAACACTTGTATGAACAAACGCCTGTGATGTAATAATATAAGATATTTTCTTCACTGTTGTCTATGAAATATGAGATATTTTATTGCATTAACCACAAACCAATAAACTAAGATTCCTGGTTATCGTTGTAACTTAAGCATGTATGTGGAGACATACAAGTGGATCATGCCTTAAATGATAACCTAAATGGTTTGTAGTATATGGATAAACGATGGAAACCTTATCCTTGTGACACTACGGATATGACCCGTTTTGTAGATGTTACAAGTGTTGTGAAATGCTACAGATGGTCTGATCTTGATCATTCATGTGGAGACATGCAAGCGGGGGTGTCCTATACAAAGGAGTGTGTATAAGATCGGACCACAAAATATTTAGTCTCGTTATATAACGTTGTTTATGACAGAGACTTTCATTTCACTAGGATGACCATAGGTAACATGACCATAATCTTAAGTGAGTTGGGAACTCCTGCCTGTGAGGGCGGTTCTTTGATTTGCATGGGTGTGAGTAACCAAATTTCCGACTCAACTTACCACTTTGTGGATTCGTCTAATTGGAGAGCTGGGAACTCAACTATACAAGATGGAATTCACTCCTTCCCCAAAGTAGAGGTAAGTAGATAAATTGCTCCCTTAAGGACTGATTCTGGGGCTTGAACGATGTGGCACCACACACTTTCTCATGGCCCAAGAGGTGTTCACTCATAGTAGGACTATGATGTATTGTTCATTAGAGGAATCAGTGGTACTTAAGAAGTTAGATGTAACTACAAGAGCAAAACGGTAAATTGGCCCAGCTGTACTTATGAGCGATCTGTGAAGGATTATCGTATTGTTGATTGGTTATATCCAATGGACACTTAAATATATCTGTAGTGAGAAGAATGCAGTTGTTGGTCTTTAGTGGAGTGCCCGACAGTTAACGGATGGTGGATTTCGTGATTAAAGAGTTTAGTCAGTTATTCACGTATCGCTAAAGCTTCAAGCTACAGGTCCATAAGGTCCCCTTGGTAGCTCAGTGGATTCAAGTTGAGAATCAGTTTTTTGGTTAGTTTGAAGTGTTCAAATTAACAAGAGGAAATTTGATTATATATGATATAATTAAATTGGTTCAATTATATGTGATATAATTTATATGATGTATGAGATACATTAATTGAAGGAATTGATATAAATATGATTTATATTAAATAAAGGAGAATTGGTTATTATTTATTTATCATTAAACAATTATATGATAATTGTGGTTGGTTATTTTCTCCATGAACCATGAAGGTGGGAGGTTATTTTCAGTTTTGGACAACTGAAGGATAAAATGAAAAGTGTTTTCATTTTGTTGAGAGATCGCTTAATTAGTGAATCATTAATCATTTACTCATGAGAGCCTACACGATAGCCCTCACGAGAGACTAAACGACAACGAGAGATTTATTGAACAATCGTGTATAGCGAGAGACTAAACGATCATGTAGAGTGAGATTTACAAAATGATTGTGTATAGCGGAGACTAAACGATCATGTAGAGCGAGATTTACTAAATGATCGTGTAAACGATTTAGCGAGATTTACTATGTGCTAGCGAGATTTACTAAACGATCAAGCATTCTCAGTTTATGCGATAGACAGAACCTTCTCCCACTTGCTTGCTCATGTAGTTTGATCATTTCAAGTGGTAGTGTTGAAGGGTTCTTGTTCAAAGAGCAAACTATTTGTATTGGCTAGGCGATTGTGACAACAGCGAGAGGTTGTTGTTCGATTGATCACGAGAACGAAAGATTTACAGATGAAGTGTTCTTCAAAGGTATGTCTCTCATTCCTTCTGTATTTGATTACTTAAGCATGCTATAATTTTGTTTAAGATGCATAATTATTCTGTATGTTTGTGAATGCCTTTAATTCTTTCACAATGGACTTGGAAAGATTTTGCTTCTGCTCACTGGTTCTCTTCTATAAGAGTCCTTTCAATTGGTATCAAAGTCGGGTTTTGATATTCCGAATCCAATGTTGTATAGAATTGCATTACATTCTTCGTGGGTTTTAAGCATGTCTACATTCTATTTAAGTGTTAAATGTGTTCGTGGATGTGGATTAATGGAGTTTTTGGGATGATTGCTTCTTGTTATTACTTTTTTTTACATATTCAAAGTTAATTGTAAGGGCCCCTGTGTTTTTGGGCATATTAACTAGCTATCGAGTCTGTAATTCAAAGAGTTTGAGTTTGTTCGAATCGCTCATGATGAAGCTTCAAGGCACGGAGATGCAAATTAATTCGAGGAAGAAGAAGACCAAAAGTTGGTCAGATCGTGTAAACGATGGTGGTAAACGATCGTTGAGTATGGGATACACATTGCAAGGTAGACGCACGCGTACTAAATGATTGTGTAGGCCAGCATGCTTCATTGCATAGTCACTGGCTACACGATCACTCGGTAAATGATACTTAGCATTTGTTCTTCGATCTTCTAGACGATCATGCTTCATAGTATGGTAGTTGTCTACACGATCGTTTAGACTTGCATTTAAACTTGGTGTGCTGCACGATCGAGTGGCCTTCATGCTTCATCACATAGTCAAAGGCATTCGATCGTTGCTACACGATCGTGGTTACTCGACCATTTTGCTTGATGATCACAAAGAAGGCTTTGCCTAGGTAGTTCAAGACCCGGTTTGTTTGTTGAACCAGTTTTCTCGATGATTTAATGTAATAGATAGATTTATTTTCGATTTTTTAGGCTGATCATACCGATCCATTAATTTTGGTGAGTGTACATGAGATGTATGTTTTTATTATATGCGATATAGTATGTCATATAGTTTAAATCCCACCATAGGTTATGCATTGGTCATGCATCATCTCTATATTGTAAGAGTTATGATATAGTAGTTTGCATGATTAAATTACTTAAGAGCATGCTCATGCATCATATAATATAAGAGTTATATTTATGCATGCATTAAGCATATTCATGCATCATCTTTATATTATAAGTGTTATAGTATAAGGGTGTATGGAAGCATGTATGCTTAGTTCATTACTTCTTTATATAAGTGTTATAGTATAAGAGTGTATGGAAGCATGTATGCTTAGTTCATTACTTCTTTATATAAGAGTTATATATAGTAATGAATGGACATTGCATAAAGCATGTCACATAGGTTAAATTTATAAGAGTTATAAATACCTAGTCTAGCTTAGTAATGTGGATAGTTTTGGTTGTTTCTTTTATAAGTGTTATAATAGAAATTAGAACTAAAATCTATAAGAAAGACATGCATGCAAACTTAGGCTTGAATGATGTTTTAAAAGAGTTTTAAAATTTGATGGAGATAGACCTAAGATCACGGTTCTAATGAGATTAGAAACCTAAGGTTTAATCTTTTAATCAATTTAATAGGATTAAATTAACTAATTGTAACACCCCACACATTTTTTAGTAATAATGTAATTTCAGTAACTTTATTATTTGGAATTTCAGTCATTGTTATTAGTTGGAGGGCATTTTTGAAATTTTGGACTTCAAGTGTAAGTGCGAGAATTTAATTGTTAGCTTGAAATTATTCAATTTGAAAATTAATGGCAGGAAATAATTTTCTTTTGAAATGGAAAGAAATTTAATAGCATAAAACGAAAGGAATTAAATGTAATTATATTTATTTCCTTTTTTTTTAATATTATTATTATTATTTTTAAAATTCTCTTTCCCTTTCTTCCTCATGCACCCACTGACACACCCTCCTTCTATTTCTTCTTTCTCCAGTCGAGACCCTTGCCACGGCTCAGCTGTCCTCGCCATGCTTGTCACGTCCGACCGACAATCTATTCTTTAGCCGATCACAGCAACCAGAACCAGTGGCCAGTCGCCAGAATTTGGATCTTAGGAAAGATTCGAGCACTAGTGGAATTTTAAGGTACAAGTATGTTGTCAGGCATTGCGAAGGATTAAGTTGGGTTCACAAACAAACTTAAGTTCGAAACTAATTTTGGACCAAACAACGTTTTGATTGAGGCATTTGTTTGAAAAATCGATGGCAGTTTTGGAATGAGCTATACTTTAGGGCTTGATTCAAGATTCATCTAAGCGAGGAGAAATATTAAATTGCTTGCCACTTAGGCGTAAGTTGAGGTAAGTAATCTTACTACTGGAACTGCCCACGGGCCAGGCATTAGATGTATGCTAGCATGTTAAATGAATGATATGACAGAATGACAGCATGATGGTCTGATAGTACAGTATGACCAATGTATGTTCTGGTATGAGATCTGAAAGATTTACTTGTGCACATAGACACTTGAGTGTTAGCATGAGATGGTATGTGATTCTATGTAGTTGTATTTGATTTGTTGATGTTGAGGATTGTAAGACTGGTTATAAGGATAATTTTGACTGTTCTGAGACTTAATGGACTGTTTAGAAAAGATATATGAGCATGTGATAATATGACTAAAGCATGTTAATGTATGAGCATGATTTAGAATTTTATGGAATATATTAAAAGGACGATTGGGCATGACCCTAAATTATGAGTTAAGCGACACTACTATGGAAATTTCTTAAAGTTAGGTGAAAGTTGGAGCATTTTGTTGATGTGCTTGTTGATGTGATTTATTATGAAAGTGTGTAAGTTATATGAAGTATTATGAAATTTCAAATGTTTGATTGTTATATGAGTTAGTACATGAAAGTGATGTACTAGGGTGGATCCATTAATACTAGATTAATTACGTATGTTGAGGTTAACTAGCCTAACCTTAATCAGGAGATTTTAGAGGATGCATAATTAGTTGAATGTTATATGTAATATGAAGTTAGATGTAATCTCTTTTCCTTTCCAGACTATGTGACTGCATGAAAGTGATGCACGTCTAAAGGCGCTAGTACATGAAAGAGACATACTAGGGCTAGTGTGTATGAAAGTGATACATACCTAGAGGGTACTGGGGTGTACGAAAGAGGTACACATTAAGTGGGTTATGTGTATACGAAAGAGGTGTATGCATAACCATACGTATGTAAGAGATTATGTTTCCTTTGGGATTCACCAGAGGTTGTGGGTCCTACGGGACTTACTAGAGGTAGTGGACATACTTAACTATAGTAGAATATGACTCAATCCCCCCTTCTTGTTGCATGTGTATATGTGTCCCATGAGGACTAGAGCAATTTATATGTTTAACCAGAGGTGGGTATCTAGAGGACATAGAGGCCCAGCCTGACCCCAGTAGTGGGTTATTTATCGAGTATTTTATACTCATTCTTTCTCATGTTGTTGTTTCAGGTAAGGGTAGAGATGCACCGGCGATGGATAAGCGGAATTCGTGATTGAGCCACTGGGACTAGTTTTTACGCTTCCGCCCATGAGATTTAAAGTTTTTTTCATGTTCCTCTTAACTTTTAGTTTTGATGCTTAAACTTACCTTTAAGAATTGTTTTTCAGATTTATTTATTGTCCTTTATGATTTATGGGTACCCTACTATTGTTTTAGTATTTGAATTTAATGAAAGACTTTGAACTTACCTTATTTAATTAGCATTTATTTCACCATAACCGAGTTTCGTTTTGAGTTCCATGCATGCATGTATTTAGTAACGACCTAACTTAAGTCCTAAGGGGTCAGGTCATTACAGTTGGTATCAAAGCCCATGTTTTGGGTTCTGTAGACGGACTTACTATGTAAGTCCAGATTGTCTCTATGGCCCATGAACGGATTCCTCGTCATCGCCAGGTATGTCTTATCAATCACAAGTTTTATGATAGTTGTGCATTAAAATATTTGTTTAGCTTAAATGCACCAATTATGTTCTAATGCTAGGTCAGTGACTTGTTAGAAGTTATTATAAGAGGATTATCAGGTACGACACTACAAAAGGAGAAAAAATAAAATAGAATAAATTATGAGGTCACTTGGCACTAGTTTATCTCATGGAAATCATATTAGAAACGAACAAATATCTATACCTCAGTTCAAAGATCTTAAAGGTTGATGAAACTATGTAGAGTTATGACAATTCATGAATAAAGGTATTTAAATGTTCAAGCCAAGGATTAAAATTGTCTAGATAAGAATTCATTAAGGTCTATTGTTATGTTTTTTTTTTTTTTTATTTGTTGAGTAGTGTAATTGGTGTTAGTACAAATAAATTTATTCACAGGCCATATACTCAAGTATAAGGTTAAAAGTTGTTTTATGGATAAGAAGGAGAAAAAAAAAAGACTATGGATTTATTAAAGGTTCTGAGATATTAAAACCAAACATTTTGAGAGGAATTTTGGAAAGGATTAATAAGTCATAATCACTTTGGTGATACTACAACTTGATGGATTAGGTAAAGTATGTGTAGTGATATGAAGGATTCTTTTGAAATATCTAGCTAAGTTGATGTCATTAAAGGAAGCCAAAATAGTTGAACATGAGTTTAAACTTAAAGGGGATAAAGCAAAGTGTTATTTGTTTGGGTTGAAAGATTATTTTAGAGTACCTAGATTAATCAAATCCATAGCCTTATTGTGATGAGGAGATCAAAGTTGGACAAATTTGAACAAACGAAAGTCTTTTGAAGTTTAAAAGCATGAAAATTGGCAAAGGAGAATTCTACAAGATGAAAATTCTTAGTGAGAGAGATAAGACTTATGGAGGAGTTAAGTAAATATACTTTAGTAAATAGATTATATTTCCAATTGGAAAGTGGAAAAAAAAAATATCCAAGAAAGTTTACTCTTTTGTAAATAGAAAGGAATTTAATGTGTTCAAAACTCCCAGTTAAGTATGGTTTAGAGGTATGATATGAGGGGTACAAGGAATTTGTTTTGTGTAAAAGAAAAATATCTCATTATCATGAGGAACTTTAGGAGAATATGAGTTGGATGGAAAGATAACTTATATAGGTGATTGGTATGGAACTTTTTTTTAACACAAGAATCTGTTACCAAAATAAAAGTTTGAGAATGGAGAAGCTAAAATGGAGTTACTAGTAACAGTAGATGTTCAAGAACTATTGACATGGTATGTTGATGTGACACTCCCAGAGGTTTTTTTTTTTTTCAAGAATGAACTTTCGAGGACGAAAGTTCTTTGAGGAGGGAAGAATGTAACACCCTGCACATTTTTTAGTAATAATGTAATTTCAGTAACTTTATTATTTGGAATTTCAGTCATTGTTATTAGTTGGAGAGCATTTTTGGAATTTTGGACTTCAAGTGTAAGTGCGGGAATTTAATTGTTGGCGTGAAATTATTCAATTTGAAAATTAATGGCAGAAATTAATTTTATTTTGAAACGGAAAAAAATTTAATTGTATAAAACGGAAAGGAATTAAATGTAATTATATTTATTTCCTTTTTTGTTTTATTATTTTTAAACCCTCTTTCCCTTTCTTCCTCACGCCCCCGCTAGCACCCCCCCCCTTCAATTTCTTCTTCGTCCAGCCGAGAACCTTGCCGCCGCTCCAGCTGTCCTCGCTTGGCTTGTCACGTCCGACCGACGATCTCTTTTTCAGCCTATCACAGCAATCGGAACCTATGGCTAGTCACCAGAATTTTGGATGTTAGGAAAGATTCGAGCACTAATGGAATTTTCAGGTAGAAGTATGTTGTCAGGCATTGCGAAGGATTAAGTTGGGTTCACAAACGAACTTAAGTTCGAAACTAATTTTGGACCAAACAACGTTTTGATTAAGGCATCTGTTTGAAAGATCGATGGCAGTTTTGGAACGAGCTATGCTTTAGGGCTTGATTCAAGATTCATCTAAGCGAGAAGAAATATTAAATTGCTTGCCACTTAGGCGTAAGTTGAGGTAAGTAATCTTACTACTGGAACTGCCCACGGGCCAGGCATTAGATGTATGCTAGCATGATAAATGAATGATATGACAGAATGACAGCATGATGGTCTGATAGTATAGTATGACCAATGTATGTTCTGGTATGAGATCTGAAAGATTTACTTGTGCACATAGACACTTGAATGCTAGCATGAGATGGTATGTGATTCCATATGGTTGTAGTTGATCTGTTGATGTTGAGGATTGTAAGACTAGTTACAAGGATAATTTTGACTATTCTGAGATTTAATGGACTATTTAGAAAAGATATATGAGCATGTGATAATATGATTGAAGCATGTTAATGTATGAGCATGATTTAGAATTTTATAGAATATATTAAAAGGACGATTGGGCATGACCCTAAATTATGAGTTAAGTGATACTACTATGGAAATATCTTAAAGTTAGGTGAAAGTTGGAACATTTTGTTGATGTGCTTGTTGATGTGATTTATTATGAAAGTGTATAAGTTATGATGTATTATGAAATTTCAAATGTTCGATTGTTACATGAGTTAGTACATGAAAGTGATGTACTAGGGTGGATCCATTAATACTAGATTAATTACGTATGTTGAGGTTAACTAGCCTAACCTTGATCAGAAGATTTTAGAGGATGCATGATTAGGTGAATGTTATATGTAATATGAAGTTAGATGCAATCTCTTTTCCTTTCCAGACTATGTGACTGCATGAAAGTGTTGCACGTCTAAAAGCGCTAGTACATGAAAGAGACGTACTAGGGCTGGTGTGTATGAAAGTGATACATTCCTAAAGGGTACTGGGGTGTACGAAAGAGGTACATACTCAGTGGGTTATGTGTATATGAAACAGGTGTATACATAACTAGATGTACGAAAGGGTTACATATTCAGTGGATTATGTGTATACGAAAGAGGTGTATACATAACTAGATGTACAAAAGAGGTACATATTCAGTGGGTTATGTGTATATGAAAGAGGTGTATACATAACTAGATGTACGAAAGAGGTACATATTCAGTGGATTATGTGTATACGAAAGAGGTGTATACGTAACCATGTGTACGAAAGAGGTACACATTAAGTGGGTTATGTGTATACGAAAGAGGTGTATGCATAACTATGCGTATGTAAGATATTGTGTTTCCTTCGGGATTCACCAGAGATTGTGGGTCCTACAGGACTTACTAGAGGTAGGATGACTCAGTCAACCCTCCCCTCCCTGCCTCCCCCCCTCTCTTTCTTGTTGTATGTGTATATGTGTCCCATGAGGACTAAAGCAATTTATATGTTTCACCAGAGGTGGGTATCTAAAGGACATAGATGCCCAGCCTAACCCCAGTAGTGGGGTTACTTACTGAGTATTTTATACTCATTCTTTCTCATGTTGTTGTTTCAGGTAAGGGTAGAGATGCACCGGCGATGGACAAGTGGAATTCGTGATCAAGCCAATGGGACTAGTTTTTGCACTTCCGCTCATGAGATTTAAAGTTCTTGTCATGTTCCTCTTAACTTTTAGTTTTGATGCTTAAAACTTACTTTTAAGAATTATTTTTCAGACTTATTTATTTTCCTTTATGATTTATGGGTACCCTACTAATGTTTTAGTATTTGAATTTAATGAAAGACTTTTGAACTTACCTTATTTAATTAGTATTTATTTCGCCATAACCGAGTGTCATATTATGTTCAATGCATGCATGTATTTAGTAACGGCCTAACTTAAGTCCTAAGGGATCGAGTCATTACACTAATAAAATATTAAAAATGTACCAAATCTATCTATAAGGGACCTTTGGTCTAAGGCGGGTTCTGTCTAGGCTGGGGTACTTAAGCTGATGGAAATGGAACACCCTTATCTAGGAACCTACCTAGGAAGCTGAATTAAATAGATTTTATGCATGCATGCAAATTTGATTATAGTCCGTTAAAGTGTTTAATGGGACTTGATTCGAACTTGTTTAATTATCAAAAGCAAGAGTTGTTTGTGAGCAAATTAAACTCACACCTAGATAAAATCAGTAGCAGGATTGTCTAAGTTAATGAATCCTTAGGTAGAACATTCAGTGGGAGATATTTGGGGTATATGATACTTAACTTAAATCTCTTCACGTTTCTCTCTAATGTTCACACAATGAGATCTATCCTTGGCCCCGAGGCACCTTGGGAGTGTCCCCCTAAAAGATGGTGTTTGGGTAGGTCAATACCAAGGTGAATGGATAAAATGTTCATAGTAAGCAGGAGCGGGACGTGTGACAACATATCCCATGGTCTCTCTCATTAGGTTAGATAACGTTTTGTGCATCGCTTTGAGGCACCCTGGGAGTATCCTCTAAAGGATGGCAGTTTTGCATGACTCTTTATCTGATCTCCTGTATGGGATAAGGTGTCTTTAGTCTCTCGTCCAAATTTTCTTTTTCCTTATCGTGGGTGCATTAAGGTGGGATTCTAGGGCCTAAAATGAGGGGTTACACTTACACAAAATTGTTAAAGGTTAATAGTTCTGAACCAAAAAATTGTGACTGTTAAAGTCAGTTACAAGAATCGTTTCTATCTAATGGTTAAGAATGTCTCATCCCAGTGAAGGGTCATTTGATCACCCCACCGGTGACTTTTGTCCTGCCTTACTGGGGCATCATTGCAAAATAGATGTCTTTTCACTTAGGATACACAAGAACTAGTTTGCTAAAACTAAAATTGGTGTTAAAAGTGGTAATTCATAGACTTGTTAAGTTTGTTCATGTTTTTCAGAAACATTAAAATGGCTACAGCCACGTTAGCTCTATTAAGTGTCGATAAATTAACTGGTGAAAACTACGCTAGTTGGAAAAACACGATAAATACCATTCTAATCATCGATGACCTTATGTTCGTCCTTACGGAGGAGTGTCCTCGTATTTCGACTTAGATTGCCACTGAAATGTTCCGGAGGCATATGAGAAATGGAAACGAGTGAACGAGAAGGCCCAAGTTTACATCTTGGCCTGTCATAACGACGAGTTAGCCAAGAAGTATGAGCCTATGGTCTTGACGCGTGAGATCATGGAGTCCCTGAGGGGAATGTTCGGATGACCATCTGAACAGCTCAAGCATGAAGCTCTGAAATGCATCTTCAATTCCAAATGGAGGAGGGTACATCTATTCGAGAACACATTCTGAACATGATGGTGCACTACAATGTTGTGGAGATGAATGGGTCCTGCATCGATGAAGGTAGTCAGGTTAGAATAATACTACACTCGTTGCCAAATAGCTTCCTGCACTTTGTCAGCAATGTTGTGCTGAACAAAGTTGACTATACCCATACAACTCTCCTCAACGAGTTGTAGACATTCCAATCCTTGCTGAAAAGTAAGGAGAAGAAGGTTGGTGAGGCAAATGTTGCTTCATTTTCAAAGAAGTTCCATCGGGGTTCGACCTCAGAAACTAAGTCTGTATCTTCTACTTCTAACACTTCCAAGTGGAAGAAGAAGAAAGGTGGTAAGGGAAAGGGGAAGGAACCTACTAACCTGCAACCTGCCGCACAGCGGGGTAACCGACTAGCGTCGATTGAAAAAGGAAAATGCTTCCATTGCAACCTAGATGGACACTGGAAATGGAATTGTCCTCGCTGGTTAAAGGAGAAGAATAAGGTTAAGGCCAAGGCAAAACAAGGTAAATATGATTTACTAGTTTTGGAAACTTGTTTAGTGGAGAATGATGATTCTACTTGGATTATTGACTCTAGGGCCACTAATCATGTTTGTGCTTCGTTTCAGGGTATTAGATCCTAGCGGCAGCTTGAGGCTAGTGAGATGATGATGTGAGTAGGTATCGAGCACATCGTCTCAGCATTGGCAGTGGGAAGACTTCAGTTGACTTTACATAATTAATTTATTATTTTGAATAATGTTTATGTTGTTCCCGAGTTAAAACGAAACTTAATTTCTGTAAAGTGTCTGATTGAATGTAAATATACTCTCAACTTTTCGGTGAATAATACGTTTATTCTGAAAGATGGTGTTGAGATTTGTTCAGCGGAACTGGAAAATAATTTGTATGTGCTAAGACTGTTAGCAACAAATTCCCTCCATAACATAGAGATGTTTAAAACTGTCGTAACTCAAAATAAGAGACTTAAGATTTCACCTAAGGAAAATGCCCAACTGTAGCACCTTCGATTAGAGCACATCAATCTCAATAGGATTGAGAGGTTGGTGAAGAATGGACTTCTAAGCGAGTTAGAGGACAATTATTTACCTATGTGTGAGTCATGCCTTGAAGGCAAGATGACTAAAAGACCTTTTACTGGAAAAGGTTATCGAGCCAAAGAGCCTCCAGAGTTAGTGCATTTAGACCTTTGTAGTCCGATGAATGTGTGAGCCCTAGGAGGCTACGAGTATTTCATCACCTTTACTCATGATTACTCACAATATGGGTATGTTTATTTGATGAAACAAAAGTCAGAATCCTTTGAAAAGTTCAAAGAGTTCAAGGCTGAAAGTTGAAAACGCATTGGATAAACAAATTAAAACACTTTGATCAGATTAGGGTGGAAAGTTTTTAGATTCTGAGTTCTAGAACTATATGATAGAACATGTTATCGTTTCCCAACACTCAGCGCCTAGTACACCTCAGCAGAATGGTGTATCGGAGAGAAGAAACAGAACCTTGTTGGACATGGTTAAGTCGATAATGAGTTACGCTTTCTTACCAAACTCGTTTTGGGGTTTTGTACTGGAGACTGCAGCTTATATCCTCAACTGTGTTCCTTTCAAGAGTGTTGTCAGAACACCATTGGAGTTGTGGAACGGGTGTAAATTTAGTTTACGTCACTTTCGCATATGGGGTTGCCAGCACATGTGCTTGAAGCTAATCCTAAGAAACTGGAACCACGTTCAAGGTTGTGCCTATTTGTAAGCTACCCCAAAGGTACACGAGGGGGTTGTTTTTATGATCCTAAGGAAAACAAGGTGTTTGTTTCGACAAACGCTACCTTCCTTGAGGAGGATCATATGAGGGAGCACAATCCACGTAGTAAAATCGTGTTGTGTGTACTTTCCAATGAAACTACTAAAGCTTCAATAAGAGTTGTTGAAAGGCCTACTCCATCAAAGAGTTGTTGATGGAAGTTCATCTGGTAGGTCAAATCCACCTCAAGAGTTAAGGAAACCTCAACATAGTGGGAGGGTTTTGAACCCACCTATTCACTATATGGGTTTCACCGAAATTCTGGCTATGGTAGCCAATGGCGAGATTGAGGATTTGTTTTCTTATCAAAAGGCAATGAAGGATGTTGACCTGGATGAATGGGTCAAAGCCATGGATCTCGAGATGAAGTCTATGTACTTCAACTTAGTATGGGATCTTGTAGATCAACCTGATGAGGTTAAGCCTATAGGTTATAAATGGATCTGCAAGAGGAAACGGCGTGCTGATGGGAAGATGCAAACCTTCAAGGCTAGACTTGTGGCAAAGGGTTATACCCAGGTGTAGGGAGTTGACTATGAGGAGACTTTCTCTCCTGTTGCCATGTTGAAGTCTATCCACATCTTCCTTTCCATTGCCTCATATTATGACTATAGATATGGCAAATGGATGTCAAGACTGTCTTTCTGATTGGTAATCTTGAGGAGATCATTTATATGGTGTAGCCCGAGGGATTCGTAGCCAAGGTCAAGAGCCAAAGGTTTGCAAACTAAATCGGTCCATTTATGGGCTAAAACAAACGTCTCGATCTTGAAACATAAGGTTTGATACTGCGATCAAATCTTACGGCTTTGACCAAAATGTTGATGAGCCTTGTGTCTACAAGAAAATCATCAATAGTTCAGTAGTTTTCGTAGTGTTGTATGTAAATGATATCCTACTCATTGGGAATGATGTAGGTTTACTAACTTCAATTAAGAACTGGCTAGTGACCCAATTCCAAATGAAATATTTGGGAGAGGTTCAATTTGTTCTTGGTATTGAGATCTTTTAGATTGAAAGAACAAAGTTCTAGCACTGTCTCATGCATCGTACATTGATAAGATGTTGATCAAGTACTCGATGCAGAACTTCAAAAGGGGTCTACTGCCTTTTCGGCATGGAGTTACATTTTCTAAGGAACGGTGTCCTAAGAAACCTCAAGAGGTTAAGGAAATGAGACGGGTCCCCTATGCATTTTTCGTTGGAAGTTTGATGTATGCAATGTTATGTACTCGACCTGACATCTGCTACACTATGGGGATAGTCAGTAGATATCAGTCTAATCAAGGACAAGGTCAGTGGACTGCAGTCAAGAACATCCTCAAGTATCTTTAGAGAACGAGGGACTACATGCTCGTGTATGGATCTAAGGATTTAATCCTTACTGGAACATTGACTCTGATTTTCAAACTGATAAGAATTCTCATAAATTCACTTCAGGAACAGTGTTCACTCTTAACGAAGGAGCTGTAGTGTGGTGAAGCACTAAGCAGGGGTGCATTGTTGACTCCACGATGGAGGCCGAGTATATAGCGGCTTGTGAAGCTGTTAAGGAGGCTATTTGGCTCAGTAAGTTTCAGACATGTCTAGGCCCATCACACTTTATTGTGATAATAGTGGCATTGTGGTGAACTCCAGGGAGCCTAGGAGTCACAAGTGCAGCAAACATATAGAGCGAAAGTATCATCTCATCTGCGAGATAGTGCATCGAGGGGAAGTGATAGTCATGAAGATCAATTCGGAGCACAACGTTGTTGACCTGTTTACGAAGGCTCTCACGGCTATAGTTTTTTAGGGTCACCTACAGAGCATAGGTCTACGGGACCGTCCGAGGTTGGACTAGCACAAGTGGGAGATTTTGTACTAGGCTTTAGTGCCCTAGTTTATTGTTTTATACTTGTTTTTATCTCGTACACCTACTCGCTTTAAAACAAGTGGGACATTAAGTTAAAACTGAAAAGCATTAAGAAAGGGTTCAATTGTTAAGACATAGTACAAGCCGAAAAGCCATATCTTGTAGCATGATTTATTTGGAAAAGATTATATCAAGGCATACATGATTTGGCCAGAAAAATTCTAGACCCTAAACATGCGATCCTAATACATGCAACTAAATCAATCAATATTGCACAGGCTATGATGATTTTGCAAACAAGAATTTCAACAAATTAATTTGTCAAAAGAATTCATCGAAACTCTATTAATATTAAAACGAATCCATCCAAAGAACTCACAAGAATATTATTAAGTTAATTAGAAAACCTTCAAGAAATTAAATACAGGGCTCTTGCTCCAAGAAACTAGATAGAATTTACCTCTCAATTCATAGACAAATCCGGGATACACAATCATTCCATCGATTACAACCCAAAACGAAAAGAAAAACTAACCTATAGATATTAAAAATTGAAAGGAATAGAAAAAGGACCGAGTTTTACTTCGGCCTCCATCAATTTGACCTCCCATATTCAGTCTCTTTTAACCTAGGGCTGAAGATAATATTTATAGAAATTGAGGCATCATCGCAATGCTGAAAACAGCATTGCAACACTCACTTGCATGCATGCATTTGGCAAGATTTTTGTCAAAGTTCATAGTGTCACGACGCTCTAAAGGAGCATTGCAATGTTGCGTTACTGTATTCCAGCATCAGGGTTGAGCGTCGCATGGCATTGCAACAGTGGCGATGATGGTAATTCAGAGCTTTGCGACGATCGGGGCAGCATTGCAATGCTCCCCTGCACTTCGAGCTACTACATTCAAGTGTTGCACAAGTGTTAGGTTAGGCAATTCAAGAGCGTTGTGATGATTCAATAGGGGCATTTTAGTCCTTTTTTATTCCCTTGAAGCCTGGATGCTCAAATCAAGTACAAATTGCTTCAAATTAACCCCGATCAACTTTAAATCACCAATTCTACCTTTATTGTTGCTCGGTACCTACAAAATAAGGAAAATAAACATGTAAAACCTGATAATAAGCTTGAATTAAGCTAGGAATAATAGCTCTTTTTTAGAGCTATCACTATTTTCAATCGTGTTTATGATGGTGAGGATGAATGATGATGGAAAAGATGTTTAATCTCTCTTTGTATGAAGATGATGCTATGCATTGGACTGATGATAGATTTATGTGTGTGCACACCTTGCTCGTGCATACAAGTTCTCTTAAACTAGACCCAAGTATAAATCTGACCTAAGTATCCTGGTAAGCCAAGATTGAATGCAGGGACTGTAGAGTACACTAATGCAGGATTGGTCTTTGGATCTATTGCAGAGGTTTCCTAATTGTTTGATATGCATTGGATATGTACATTAAACTACTAACACACATGTAAGAGGGAAATAAGAGTTCAGAGAGAGGGAAAAAGGGTTCATGAATGATTGGTTTAAGCATAAATGGTATGCATTGATTTCCTAGTGGGAACAACAAGCCTACATAAGCACAATGACAATGAAATGGAGATGGTACAAATGTCTAGTAAAATCTAAGTGTATGTGTGGCGTTGGAAATCTGTTCTTTAATTTATGCTCAACATCTCTGGATGCAGATGCCACACACTTATCCTATCTCTAGGGTGCTTACGTAGGTTAAAATGAACAAACAAGTGATACGAACTTATTTAAAATGAACAAATTTTATGCATTCATCAAGCCAGAAGATTCACAAACACGAACAACTTAAAAAATTAATAGATGGAGATGTGAAGAATGGTTGAGAATGAGATTCAATTAAATATATAGGTTTTGATACAAATAATCTTAGTTCAATTAAGTGGAATAGTGAATGAGTATGCGCAGTAAAAGAAAGAAGTCAAGCCACAGGGTTTAATCTCTTGTGCCCTTTGGCTTATTTTTATGCTTATTGTGGCCAACTTGGTGGAGAGGTTGAAGAAGATGTCACTCTCAAGCTTCTCTCCGATAGCATCTCGTTACCAATGGTGAAATATCGTTATCGTCCCTCCTATTTCTTTCTTGCAATCGATAGAGGTGAAAAATGACCAACTCTCTAACTAACTAATCGACTGACTTGCTATCTTTTTCTTTTTCATTTGTAGAGAACTTCTCCTTATATAGGTAATCATCTCAACTACTTGGTGATATGATTGCATTAAATTCCATACCCTAAGATAGCCGCCTACCATTTTGCCTTGATCAAACCCGCCAGTTAGATGTTCATGCCTGCAAGTTGTGATTTGATGTGGATTGTACGCACCAAATGTATCTTTCATGCTTCGGGTAAGCTAGACGCATGTCCCTTGCGTTGGCCTTATCTGCAACACTTAGTAGATTGTTCTGATTCCTTCATTAAAGTGCGTTAGTGATGCAGCTTTTCATTTAAGAGGATACTTTTGCATTTGTTTATTACATATATACAATTTCATGCGTTGTCCTTTATCATGAGTTTGTTTACATCACTTATAATCTTAATTATTCTAACGTTGAGAGAATAATAACTTGTATTTCTGCAAGTTATCACACTCTCAAAATTTGAACAATGCTCGTCCTCGAGCATTCCTAAAATAATTCCTTACTATACCCTCATAGTCTTAATGCACTAGCTCCACCTCTCATCGTGTCGTTTAACCTATAAGTGTTTGAGATTGGCGTTTAAAATATAAGTTTGTTCCCTTCCCAAAAAATATGCACTTGATCTCTTATGCGGCAAGCACATTCTTCACAAGTTCTTTTGCTTTCCAAAACATTTGCGTCTTTCAAGTTCAGTAATGTGTTAGAAGGTCGTTATAAAAATTCTTTCAACTACAAGATTTTATTTTTTATAGAATACCCATGCGTCGGTTTAGGTATCTCACCTTCGTTTTGGCTTGCCCCCATGGTTTTCATGTGGATATCCAACTACGAGCAAGTACCTTTCACAACTAAACTCTTATCTAATCGTTATATTCTCTTCCTTGGGCTTAGATAGAGGAGATTGGGATGCGTTGGTTCTGGTTACTTACCTTCGTTTTGGCTGGCCCCCACGAGTGTCATGCGGATATCTAACTATAAGTAAGTGTCATTTCCAATCTTAACTCATATTAGGCTGGGTTTTTCCCTTTTGCCCTAATAGTGGAGTTTTGCTATTATGTCTAAAATATTTATGTTTTTTGTTGTGAAAAATTAAATGAAATTATGAAGATTTTTATAAACTAGAGAACAAATCAACTCGAACCTCCCTACCCCAAAATTTTGGAGGCCAACAAGGTCCTCATTGTTGAAAAAGAACTATAAAAATGCCATATAAATTTCAAAAGAAGATTTGAGATGAGGCTTGCATGGATGGGAAATCAAAATATGTTTCGTTTAGTAAGGTTTTTAGACTTTGATTTCTAATGCTTATCTAAACATGTGAATTATTACACATTAGTGTTATCATCGAGGTATCAAAGCATAACACAAGACACAAGAATGATGATAAAAGGAAAAATAAGAGGAATATTTAAGATAAATGCAAGGATCAAAGTGTTGTAAATTTCATTCATGGAAAAGATATGTACATAAAATTTTAAAATGGATAAACGCATATAAAAGTTGATAAACTAACTTAGAGTTAGTTTAGGACCAAAAAGGAAAAGGTAACCTATTAAGGACCTTCTTTTGTCCAAATCACCAGCATAGTCAGCATCAACATATCCATAAAGCTCTAGTTTTGGTTCAGCTGACCTTTGATAGACTAACTTAGAGTTTTTAGACCAAACTAGATACCTTAGGATCCATTTAGTAGCCTCCCAGTGTCTCTTACTAGGATTAGACATACATCTACTAACTAAGCTAGCTAAATATGAGAGATCAAGTTTAGTAGAAATCATTAAATACATTAGGCTTCCAACAACTTGACTATAGGGTATGACAGCTATCTTTTTTTGGTGCTCTTGGTCAGAATCCTTAGGAGAGTTAGCTGAGGAAAACTTAAAGTGTTAGGCAATGGGTAAACTTGCAAGTTTGGCATCATTCATGTTGAACCTTTTAAGGATCTTCTCACAATAATTGGACTGACTGATACTTAGAATAGACTTCTCTTTGTTCCTAAGGATCTCTATTCCTACGACCTTGCTTGCTTCTCCTAAGTCCTTCATATCAAACTCTCTTTTTAAGAGGTTTTTAACATAGGTTAGATCTTTTTTAGGCCTACCTACCAGCAACATGTCATCTACATATATGAGTAGGTAAACTTTGTCCTTGTAAGAACCCGTGTTTACATAAGCACATATGTCAAATAAACTTCTTTTGAACCCAATGCTAGAAATATAGTCATTGAATCTCTTATATCAGCATCTAGGTGATTGTTTAAACCCATATATAGACTTATTGAGTAAGCAAAAGAGATTTTCTTTTCCTTTAACTTCCAATCCTTTAGGCCGCGTCATATAGATTGTCTCTTCTAGATGTCCATGAAGAAAGGCAGTTTTGACATCTAGTTGATACAATTCTAGATTATTTTGAGCAACTAAGGATAGAAGAAATCTTATGGAAGTCTGTTTTACAATAGGAGAGAAAATTTCAGCATAGTCTATTCCTTCCCTTTGAGTGAACACCTTTGCAACCAATTTAGCTTTAAACCTAGGCTTTTGATCACAGGATACTCCTTCTTTTAGTTTAAAAATCCATTTAGATGCAACAGGTTTATACCTTTTTGGTAAAGGAACCAAGGACCAAGTGTCATTCACTTTTAGTGAATGTATCTTCCCATTCATTACCTCAATCCAATCCCTTGTATTAGCACAACTTGTTGCTTCCTCAAAGGTAGTTGGTTCTTGGCTAGTAAGAGCTACTACAACATTTAAAATCATATTCATATAATTCATTTTAGTAGATCTAGCTGGTGGTGTGATAGTTCTTCTTTGTTTATCCCTAGCTAAGACATATTGGCTTAAATCAGGTTGCTCACATGTTGTCTCCTCATGTTCCTCTACATTTTCCTCAGTTTCTCCTGTGTTACTAGGTTGGCTAGACTCATTTGGCTGCTTCGAAGGTAGCTCCACCTCAAAACCGGTGTTGGATGACTCTCCCTCATCCTCTACCTTTTTCTCCTTTTGCATAAACATCCTATCTTCCCTAAAGGTGATGTCTCTGCTCACCAGGAACTTCCTCTCAATAGGATGCCACATTTTGAACCCCTTGACACCCTCTGTAAAGCCTACAAATATACACTTGACTGCTCTAGCTTTTAACTTTCCCTTATTTTGGTGTACAAACCATACACATCTAAAGACCTTGAGGTTATCTAGGTTAGGAGGATGGTTAGTCCACTTTTCCTCAGGTGTAAGCAAATCTAAAGATGTGTGAGGGCACTTATTTAAGGTATACACAGTATAGGATGCAGCTTCTACCCAAAAACATTTCCCTAAGATGGCATCAGAGAGCAAACACCTAACCCTTTCCATTATGGTTCTGTTTAACCTCTCAGCAACCCTATTTTGTTGAGGTGTATACCTTACTGTTCTATGCCTAATTATACCATTCTCACTACAAAATTTATCAACATATTCATTGCAAAACTCAAGCCCATTATCAATTCTAAAATATTTTAACCTTTTAGATGTTTGATTTTCTATCATGGCTTTCCATTCTTTAAACTTCTCAAATACTTAGTCCTTAGTTTTAAGAAAGTATATTTAGCTTTTCCCTAGAAAAATCATCTATAAAGGTTAGAAAATACCTTGAGCGACTAAGGCTTGGTGTAGGAGATGGTCCCCGTAGGTCAAAATGGACATAGTCTAAAACTCCTTTGGTGGTGTGCTGATATTTTGTGAAGCTTTGCCTGGTTACTTTATCTAGAATGCAATGTTCACAAAAGGAAAGGTACTCATTGATACCTTTGGGCAGTATTCCTTGCTTGGACAGAGCTTGCATCCCTTTCTCACTAATATAGGAGACTCTTTTGTGCCACACGTCATCCTCTATTAAGCTTAATGTTGAAGCTGTGTAGTCACTTGTCATCATCTCTACTCCTCTTACAATGTAAAGGTCATTGACCTTTTCACCAACAAACACAACTTTGGAATCCTTGATCACTTCAAGAACTCACCCTTTTCCTCTGCATTCACACCCAATGGAGTCAAACATGCCCAAGGATATGAAGTTTCTCTTGACCAAAGGTACATATCTAACATTTCTTAGAAGCTTGATTGATCCGTCCTTTAGCTTCAAGGACACTGAACCAACCCCCCTTATCTTGCAAGCTTCATTGTTGCCATGTACATTGATTCTCCATCTATTTCCTTATAAGTATTAAACAAAGGTCTGAAAGGTGTCATGTGATAGGTACATCCAAAGTCTAGCACCCAATCATGCTTCCTAAGAGGACTGATTTGGTTGGTTTGATTTTTGGTGGAGGCTAAGGCATCATAGTAAAAATAGGAACCTTCAACCACTGATGCTTCTAGTTGTTTCCCCTTCTGATCCTTTTCTTTTTCTTAGTTTTTCCTTTTCAGAGTAGCAATCTCTCATCACCTGACTGGTTTTTGTTCCCCTTAGACTAGTTCTGCTCGTTCTTCCCCTTAGCAAACAGCCCCTCTACACTAGGTTGCTTCTTCTTGATTGACTGAAGCTCTAACTCTCTTGTTCTTAATGCTGAGATGATGGCATCAGTTGTGACTAATTCTCTGCCATACTTTAGAGCATTCTTCACCTCTTTATAGGCTTCGAGTAGAAAGTTTAATAGCATGAAAGCCTCATTCTCGTCGTCAATTTTTTCACCGAAGGCTCTTGAACTCTGAGACTATCTACTTGAATTCATCCAAATTGTCTGAAAAAAGCTTGGCAGAATCCATCTTGAACGTGAAGAACTTATCCATCAGATACATCTTGTTGAGGAGATCCTTGGTAGCAAAAAGACCTTCTAGCTTGACCCACATCTTGTAGGTTGTGTCTTGATCAATTACTTGCCTCAGAATACTATCACTAAGATTCAGAACCAGAGTCTCATATGTTGTGAGCTCCATGTCTTCTCTTCTTGTGTTGATATGATGGTTGGCAGTGTTGATGGGTCCAAAAAGGCCTTGTGTGCTCTTTGTTGTACAAGAATGGCTTTGATTTTGCTCTTCCATAGGCCAAAATCGCCCTTCCCATCAAACTTCTCGATCTCATACCTTGCAATGGCCATTTCTGTTCAAACGAGTATCAAGTCTTGATTTCTTGAAAATCTTGAAGCTTCAAGAAAGATGATCTTGATGACGTTTAAATGCTCTGATACCAATAATTGTTGGGCTAATGACCCTTCACAAGTCCCAAATACTCAAGATCAACGTTGAAGAGATGAAGAAATGGCTCAAAACAATTCTACCAAATCCTCGATGCTCGATTGCTTGCTACTCGATCCTCGATCAGAATTCTCTTTTTCTTCTGACTAGTCTCTGTTAAATCCTCGATGTAACTCGATGACAACAGAGTTAATACTCGATGTACTCGATCGTTCTTAAACGATACTCGATGTGACTCGAAGGTGAAAACGATGTACTTAGAGCTACTCGATAACGATGAATTGATGCATGATTGACTCGATAATCTGATTACTCGATGTGAATTGCAATGTAAACGATTGATGTGCAATTTTGCAGTAAAAAATTACTCGATTGGAACAAGAAAGATAAGGGAAGAAGAAATAGACATAGTGTTTACGTGGTTCAACAACAATGGCTACATCCACGGGAAGATCTGAATTCTTTTTCTTAATGAAAACTGCTTACAGATTTGTTGTTTGTAGGAAACTAAGAAATGATGATAACTCATTAATTTGAATTCGAAATAAGTGGTATTTATAAGGATATACTAGCTGACTGTTACAAATGTTAGTTATAAACAAAACAGAAATATGAGGTATTTGAGAAAAAACTTCTTAAAAAATTACATAAAAATTTGGGTTATCACAAAAACAATTTTTAATAAAAGCTCAAATATAACCTACAACAAATTTTAAACTCAAATCTCTAGGTTGAATTCCATTCACCAAATTAACCAACTAACTCTAAGTAATTTTACCCAAAGCGAAGCTTGACCAAGAAAAATTACTTCCAAAGTGTCACTCAACGGCCTCCACCTAAGCACACGAATACCCAATTTCTAGCAAGGAATAAACAATCCAATGGAGTTTTAAGCCTTAGAAACTTACTAAAATCCACCAAAATCAAGCTTCACCTCCACTGGACAGCAGCCTCAACGCCCTCCAAACTACGAATCCAACCCAAAAATCCATGGCATTAACAATTTGGAACAAAGAATTATTGGGTACTAAAGATACACCAAAATATCCTTCAAATAACTCAAAACATGGAGTTACCCAACTCAAACGAAACAAACAGCGGGCTCCTGCGATGAGAACAGCGACGCACCGCGGAGTCCAGCAGCTCGGCAGTGGCGACAGACCTGTGCGACTGGCAGCTTGAAGGACAGCTTGAACGGCGGCAAAACTCGAGCGGCTGAGAGATCGCGCAACTAACGGCGATGACGACTGCTAGTAGATCTGGCACAAACGGCGATTGATGGGGCCGACGAGCGGCAGTTGACGTGCGACTGGGCAGACGGGGCTGAGAGAAGAAGTCTGACGTGGTTCTCAAAAAGGTGTATATATATACACCCTATGAAGCACAGATACTTCATGTGAGGGAAAGAATCCATATCAGACAGTATCGGATAATACTTCTCCCCTACGTATCCTACTCTTATTTTTTGTTAAAGAAAAAAGACAAGCAACTCATCTAATCTATCCCAATCTAAAACTAGGACAACCTATTTAAAAAGCTTACTACTCGAGTCCAAAACTAAAAGGAAAAATAAATAAATAATTGATCAAACCCTAGACTAGAATCATCTCATCTCCATCTTCACATTTAAGTCGCCACAAAGTCCACCAAAATATAAACCATTGGATATGTATCAATGAAGAAGTTCTTTGTTCATCTTCATACTTCTCCCTCTAATCTTCTTCTTCTTTGCAATATAAGTCACTTTTCTATTGCATTTTATTAACTATTGTACTTCAACATCTTAATGTTGTTTTTTTTTTATTGTATTTCAATATTTGTATTCTATTTTGTGCTATTGTTATTACTTATGCTAAATTTATCTATATCTTGGATTTTTTTTTTAAAGAAAACGAAAATGTATCTACAAAATATCAATATCCTTGTTTTTTAGAAATATATATATATATATATATATGTGGTGCATCCTTAGACGTATCCATATTTTAGTGTTTTGGAAATTGACGTATCGCCGTATCCATATTTTAGTGTTTTGGAAATTGACGTATCGCCGTATCCGATCGTATTCATATCGTGTAGTCGTAACTGTATTTGTGCTTCATAGTATACATCTTTTCCTTCATCACATCAACTTAAATCACTTATTTATTATATATAAACCTATATTTTCCTTTGTCCTTCTCAAATTCCCATAAGTCCACCACTAAAACAAACCCAAAACTCAAACTAAACTCAAATCTTCCCTCAAATAAATTTCTATCAATTAACTTCTTAAATTATCTTAGTTTTGACTCTGAATTAAAAATTAAACGAAACACAAAACTAGGAGGTTGAAGTAAATTAAATCATTCTCAATATTTAATTTAAATTAATTAACTTCTCAATTATTTTAAATTGGTTCCAAAATCGAAACACAATCATTAAAGATAATTAACCTCAATTTATCCAGAATTTGAGATTCTATATCTTTTTTAAAAAAATCTTTTACTATAGTCAATCTAAATGTACCCTAAATCTACTCTGGTTAGTTTTCCTCTTTAAAACATTTATCTCTATATATTCTTTATTTTTTTATTTATACGTCTCTAAATATTTCTCTCTGTTAAATATGTCTTCATCTTTCTAATTCTTTTTAAGAAAATCACAAACAGTTATGGGCAAAGTTTCCTTTTTTTTTTTTTGTTTAAAATTAGAAAATAAAATAATTATATTTGAGTTCTTAAATTACAAAAGATGAAATAAAAAAATAAAATTAACAGAAATCTGAAGTAGTTGTCAAAACTTGATTCCCCCACCCCAAAACTGACCAGGGTTTTTTAAAAACAGTTTTAGAAAGAGATAATAATTAAAAAATAAATAAATTCAAATAATTTTATTTTTTTAAGAAATTATTTTTATTTGTTTTAATAGATATAAAATAGGCTTGTTTTAAAATATAGGAAAATAAACCAAAATATTTACAAATATAACAAAATATCACTATCTATATGTGGTTGATCACGATAGACTACTATCTTTATCTATCTATGTCACGATAGACACCGATAGTAGTCTATTTCGTTCTATCGTAAATAGATGGTGATACTTTGCTTTTATTTATAAATATTTTTAACAGTTTTGTCATTTAAAATAATTTCTCTATAAAATAACTAATTTGTAAGAACTAAAGGATTGTTTGAAAAATATGTTTTCAATTTTCTATTTTTGTTTCTCAATCTTTATATATTAGAGTCATTTGATAACTGGTTATGACTTTTGTTTTATTTTTTTAATGTTTTTAAAATTAGTTGACAAAATGTATATATTGCAAAAGTTTAACTGATCCCAAATGTCTTTTAAAAATTAAACTAATATATAGATATACATATTACAAAATTCAAAATTTTAAATTTTAAAAATATATAAATATACGTATAATAATTTGAAATTTGAAATTTGAAATTAAGATAATATAAATATACTTAATAGAAAATTTAATATCGTCAACATGAACATAGCTCAATTGGCATAGTGTTTGTACTATAATTTCGTAAATAAAAATAAATAAAGAAATAATTGTTAATTGTGAGATACTAAATGTTGTCTTGGTAGACCATTAGATTGAATGTAGTCCTTTCAAGACAAGAAACTTTCTTCCAATATTTCAACTTGAAGTAGAGTGTGATTGGAATACATTTTCAATTGTATAATTTAAAAAATAAGTCATTTTAAAAAAAAAATGGAGTGTTTACCATCCACTTAAATAGTTTTTGAAGTGTATTTTAAATCGTTTTTATCAAAAGTGTTTAGATAAAAATGAGTCTTTTGAAAAATATTTTTTCTCAAGTCAATCCAAACGAACTCGAACATTCACATGCTTAATCTCACTAGTGAAACATACACATACAATAGAGAGAATTCTCCAACTATCAGACGACTCAATTCCTAAGCTTATGATGGTTGAATAATAATCATCGAAGACTCGAGTCATTTTGAAGATATGAAAGCTTTCTTCCAAGACTTCAACTACTTCATCTTCCGATTGAAGCTCTCACATATAAGAGAGAGAATCAGATGATTGAGTTTTAGAAATGGAATCGTATCCGTATAAATCTTTTAAGAAAAAAAAACTCAAATTCAACAACATGGACAACATTTCTGTGGAAACCTTGTGTGAACAATAATAAAATAAAAATATAAAATTGGTGATGATATATGAAATTCAAAAACAAAAGAGTTAATAGCTACTCCTGTTAGTTTTAGTTGAAAATTTTGTTTGGGAAGGAATGTATATATATAAGGTATAAAAGAAACATAACAGAAACTATTTTTAATAGTTTTTAAAATTTATTTCAAATTTTGAAAACAAAGATGAGATGAAACTGTGGGAGGTTGCATTATTTCGGCCGGAAAAACTTACTTTGTTTGGCATGAAACGGAAGAGATTTTGTTTCTCCCACGTTTTTGTTCAATGATTTGTTTGTTTTGTTTTGTTTTGTTTTTTGTTTTTTTTTTCTTTTTAAGGTTTTTTTGTTTTTCTTATCAATATACACAAGCTTTATAAATGGATATTTTCAAGATTTTTACGAATATCAATTTATAACTTTGAACTTTGGGTTGTATCAATTTAAACTCTAAACTATCATTGTATTAATATAAATCTCAAACTAATAATTGTATCAATTTAAATCTTATACTTTTATAAGTATATCAATTTAAATTTATCAACTTACGAAAGTTGAGGGTTTAAATTGATACACTTATTAATTTGGAGTTTAAATGACATACTTATAAAATTTTAGGATTTAAATTGATACAATTATTAGTTTAAGATTTAAATTGATACATCCCCAAAGTTCAAGTATATAAATTGATTTTAACCCTTAAAACAATTGTGAGAAAACTTTTAAAAAAAATAAAAAAATCTTATTATTCTTTGGGCTTTCTACATATATAGCCGGAATAAATAGGTCTAATTATATGATTATCTAAATTTTTCTATTTTTTTGTATTAATAACCTATTAAGCTATTAATTTACAAAAAAGTCACACCTTACCATTAAGTTAATATTAATACCCAAATAAGCATGTAAGGGAAGTTTATTGTTGTTATGTACTTTCCAAGACGGTTTTCTTTTCAAAACCTACACAAGTAAGGAAAGTTTGTCAAAAAATTCAAAAATGGCCCTCATAATAGAAAATAATGTATATCTAATATGTACAACACTATATATTTAAATTTTCTAAAACTATGGTATATTTGTTAAGTGCATGAACATGACAATTTATGTACAATATATTATTGTATATACCAAACAATATAAGCTGTATATATTTATAATTTTCAGTATATTTGTAAACATGCAAAAAATAAATAAATAAACTACGGTATATGCGATGTGTATTTATATTTTCTAGCATATTACTAGTATATTTGAAATATACGAATGTGGAAGAAAATAAGCGACATCTCTTCAAATGAAGGAAACAATAATATGAAATATTTTCATCAAATTAATATCAATCCAAATTAATAAATAAGGAAAACAAAGTCAAAATTCGAAAATGATGTTGATAAGTAAAAAATAAATATTTTAAAAATTTATTGATGAGAGATAATGAAATTAATGATATTCCAAAAAATACATTCCTAACATAATTAATAGTAAATTCTAAAATCATATATTTTTTTAATAAAATGATACAAAATTAAAAGATTAGAGATTTAAATCGATATACTTGTGAATGTTTAGAGTTTAAATTGATACAATTATTAGTTTGGGGTTTACATAGATACATTTATGAAAATCCAAGGTTTAAATTGATACGATTATTAGTTTAAGGTTTAAATTGATACAACTCTCAAAGTTCAAGGGTATAGATTGATATTTGCCCTAATTACACTGGAAAAGAAGTAACCTAACACACATTAGCTCTTGTCAAACATGAAAATACATCAATACAATGAACATTAGAAAATAAACGCAAAAAGCATTAATAGAACACAACGTATGGTAACCCAGATCAGTGAGTTGTTGCCTACATTGAGAAGGCAATGTGTCCGTAGAAAGATATTTTCATCAACATAGGAATTAAGAGGAAATAGGTTTAATTTTTTTAAATAAAAAAAAAAAATAAAAGATCAAATAGTTACCAAACAAGCTTTAACTTTAAAATTATTAATTAGTTAAGAAATATAATTCCTCAAAATTAAGTAATTTTCATTTTTGTGGCTATTTTGGGTAAAATTGAAATTATATTATAGTTTTTAAAATATTTATGAAAATGTGGTACTTTAAAAATATTTAGAAAAATATCGTAGTTTTCTAATAACTACATTCTCTCTATTCTCTTCTCTTCCAAATTCCAATAATCTCTACTCATAACTCATATTTTTCTATCTTTCTTCTTTCCCTTTCTCTTTATATCCTCACTCAATGTGACGTTCCAAAATTCTTAAGATAAATTCAATTTTTTTCATCTTGGATTAATTGAGAATTTTGTTATTGAAAAAAATGGAATTTTATTCCGGGTTTAAAAATATGTGATGAGTGATTTGGAACTTGGAATTAAGTTAGTTTTTGGATTTATCTTGTTGTAGGTTATTTAATTTAATGGGGGGGATTAAGTGGTTTTAAGGGGAAAAAAAGAAGGAAAAGAATAAGGTTTATTTAATTTAATAAGGGAAATTAGGGTTTCTTTGAAAAAGGAAATTGATTATAAATTAGGGTTAAAGTGGCCTCGTTATGCATGCAAGGAAAGAATTAAAAGGAAATTCTTTTCTCTTCTTCTTCCCCTCTCAGCCGTATAGTCGCCCCCCTGGTTTTTTTCTTCTTTCATTCACACGCCGCCCACGCCGCCAGTGAGGTCCAGTCACCGGTCTCGTCTCCAACCGCGCGTCGTCGAGACTACACCAGCCGCTCACGTCGGATACAGTCGCGCGACCTCCAATTGTCCACGTCCCCGCTGCTTCCTCCAGTCGTCCACGCCACTTCCCTCCTTCGTTCGCGCATGCTCGTTGAGCTAAATACTAAATTGTTGTATAATTAGGTTCTTGGTTTCACTTAGGAGAGAGAGTTTATTGCTTGGATTAAATTTTCTGTGTCTAATTCTGAGGTAAGCTGGCTACTGCCGTTTCGCCCTCAAACATAAGTTGGTGTAAGGTATTGGATGCATTCTGTATGTTGAATTAAAAGTTATGACCTGCTTTGTTGGATTGCTTGGCAAAATTATGGAGGCCTATATTTATGCCTTGAAACTATGATATTATGTGGTGTTTGATTGATGAATGGATCATGAAACTGTTTTAATTTGAAACCTCTAAAGCAAGATTTAAGACTAAGAATGTATGCCTATGACTATATTAGTGACTGTTAGAATTTCTATTGGACCATGCACATCTTATGTTTTGAGCCTTTGGGTTCACACCTTATGTCTATGATTGTGTCCCTCTAGAGTTGTTACTTAAAAAAACGTGCCTTTGGGTTCGCTTCTTATGCTTTTGTCCATGCCTATGATGTGTACTATGCACTCAAGTCCCGATAGGAAGATTAATAGTTCATCTAGAGGGCCCAATAGTGGGTCATTTATAGGGTATATTTTACTCATTCTTTTCTTTCCACCTTTTTCAGGTAAGGGAAAGGATCAGACGACGAATAACAAGAAGAATTTGTGACTCGACCGTTGGGACATGACGTCACTTCCACATTTGTTCATTTCTTTAGTTTTACATGATTTAGTTTAGGAGTTTAGTTCTTTAAAACCCTTAGTTATTTCATTTATTCATTGATTAATTTATTTATTGGCTCAATTTATTCTAAAATTAGGTCAGGGGTACCCGATAGTAGCATTCCTAGAAGTATAGTAGAAAGTTGGGTGGTTACAATTGGTATCACCGACTTACCTAGTAAGTCTGGATTGTCTCATTGGCCATAAACGGATTCTGTCTTTGCTAGGTATGTCCCTTAAATTAGATGCAAAATTTCTTGTAAGGGTATTTGATAAAGTTATGTGTGTCATTAGGCGATCACACCACGACAAAATTTCTTGTAAGGGTATTTTGATAAAGTTGATTGTGTGTCATTAGGAGATCACACCACGAATGAGATCAAGGGCCATTCGAGGCAAGAATGTTGCAGAAGAGCAGGACCCGCTTGCACGTGAGGACCTCCCACCACTTATAGACCCTTTTGTGTGATGGAAAATAAGTAGAAACATGCTCAGTGAAGAATCATAACGCTCTAATTACAAATAATTAAGGATTAAGCATGCAAAGAGAGTTAGAGATACAACCTTTATAGTTTCCTCGATAAACTTCATCTCCACAAGCAATCAGCACCACCAACGGTGAATCCTCGCTATTCTCCGTGAAGAACACGGTCTTGGGGCCGAAACTTTAGTGAAAAAAAAGGGAATTTCACTAATTAATTTGGAGAGTCGAGGAGAATTTGAGTAAGATTAATTTCAAAAATTACGGAAGCATTAGTATTTAATTTTTTAAAAACAAAACCTATTTATAACCAAAACACGTGCAAAGTCTCTTCTTGCATGGCCTCCAACTCATACTCCATTAGCATGTTAAATATAGGTGTCAAGCTTAGCAAGAAACACTTCATCAACCACTTAGTTAGTGGAAAAATCCAATAATTGGATTTTTCCACTAATTAATGTTTTATTAAAATAAAAATATAATACATCAATTTTTGACAAAAAAATATGAAATACAATTTTCTTATTTTAGAATTTATTTAATTAAAACAATTTTAATTAAATAAAAAAATTAATATCACATATTAAATTGTCTTGTTCATAGTTTTGTTCAAGAGAACCCAATGATTCAGAAAACCCAATTTTTGTTCTAGCAAACAAGAGATGGATATTAGATTCTTTTTCATAGAAGGAATTCAATAAACATTTTTAAGTAAAATGTATCTATCTCCTATAAATAACTTCATATCTCTCCCATCATATCTCCCTATTATTTTTCACTAAACACACTTCGACAACAAGTGTCTTGTTGTTCGAATTTTATTTTCTCATCTATTGAGTTCAAAACTTTAGATGAGTTGGGAGATCGAGGAAAATCCTCTGGAAGAATTCGACATGCTAAAAATTTTAAACAAATTCTAATTTAGTAAAATTGCACCAAAATCCAAAATCAAATTTTATCAAAACAAGTAATAATGTACTCATAACTATTATTTATTTGCAACGATACTATAGTGAATCAAAATAAGTGCTACCAAGGGGCAGTCAAATACTCCTTCACTAAAACAAAAAAAAATTTTGATCAAACACTACCTCGAGAATGACTATTATTCCTATAGTCGTTTAGTTACCGTTTTCGGTCAAAAATTACTAACACGTTAGTAATTCTGTAAGTGTAACCCTCCGTTCTCAAACCTTAGAGATCGGCCCCAACGATACTATCGAAATGGAGAGTTAAGGTTGAGAATGGACTTAAGAAATCTTATCCATTTCTGGAGTTTAAGTTGTTCTGAATCCTATGTTACAACCCTCCGAGGGGATAGTCGTCGTTAAACGACTAGCAAGGGCTGCCTAGCAAATCAACAGTAGCAACATATGAATCTTACAATCTAAACTAACAGAAGAGACTGCAGGACACATTGACACATATCCTTCACCCATTTACTCTTGACTACTTCCCCCATTCACCTTGTTCTTGACTCGTACAAACACTTTTCGAATGGAGGTCACTCCTAGGGTGACACGAAGCGTCATATGAATCTCACGGTGTGAACTTTGTGGGGACATGAAATTTGTAATCAATGTATCATATACTTGATTTTTATTTGAACGACTTCCCTTTATTCACTTGGATCTTGATTTATGCAAATATTTCCGAATGTAGGTCATTCCCAGGATGGCACAAAATACCGCTTAAATCTCGATTATAAACTCTTAGGATGAAGTTGGGTATCTCATCCTAGTAACACTATTGAATGCGGCCTATTTTGTATATTGATACAAATGATGTGATCCACAAATCATTCATGTAGAGACATGTGAGTAAGGGCATCCTATGTAATGAGTCTGCATAAAACTGGATCTTCAAATAGTCACTTTTCTTTATAACAACCGTTTACTGTTAAAACTGACTATTTCATACTAAAATAACCTAGGATAACTCGATCTTAATCCTGAGCTAACTATGATCTCCTGTTTATTAAGGATTATCCTTTGATCGGCATAGGTGAGAGTAGTCCAACAACACTGCTCATAAGCCTCCCATTTTAGGGATACGACTGGATAGATAGCTGCGGATATAGCCTTGCAAGAAGAAATTCGCTCCCATTCATCTTAGGGTTAGCAGATAGGTTGTTCTCTTAAGTGTTGATTTCTGGTATTGAACAACGGGGGCCCACCCTCTCCTGGTAAAGAGGGACATGATTCATAAGTGGTATTATGAATTAGTTGTTTAATAGAGGATCAATGGGAGCTTAACGAGCAAGATGTATTCACAGGGGTAAAACGGTAATTTTGACCCAACTATAAATACAAATGACCTGTGAAGGATCGACTTACTTATTATGGTTACAATTGACAAAAATACATCTACAGTGAGGAGAGTGCAACTATCGAGTTATAGTGATATGTCTTGATAGTTAACGAATAGTAATCAATTCGGTTTACAGAGTTTAACCAATTAATTACAAATCATTGGAGCTCATGATTTGTAGGTCCATTAGGTCCCTCTACTAACTCATAAATTGGATTAATAAATTGAGTATTATTGGTTGAAATTTGAAATTAGGGTTATAAATTTGAAATGTTCAAATTCATGTTTAAGGTTTCAATTAGTTGTATATGATACAATTGAAACGTTTAATTTAATTGAAATTAAACAAAATTGGAGAATCTATTAACATTTAAATTATGATTTAAATATTAATTATATGGAATTGAATCACATTAGTGGAATTGGTATTTTGTTAATTTAATATTAAGATATTAAATTAATATTTTAATTAAAAAGTTTAATTAAAATAAAAATTGGTTTTATTAAAATTAATTAATTTGAATTAATTTTATAAAACTAAATATTTAAATAAACTAATTTATTTAAATAGAAAATTATTTTTTAAACATTTTAGTTAAAAAAAATGATTAAATGAGATTAGTGGATTTTTTTTCCCTTTTTTACGAAAATCCACTATCTCATTTAAGTGGTTAATCATCAAAATCCATTTTAATCTCATTAAATTGTTGAAGCTGGAGCTGGCCTCCATGCTAACACCATTTCCATGCATCATTTGAGCCTATAAATTGAAGTTGATAATTGAGGCATGCATGCTATGGTTTGAACCAAACCTCTGCTAAAGTAAGAACCCTCTTCCCTCTCTCAAATTCATCCAAATTCAGCTCAATTTGAGTGTTTCCTCCACACAATCTTCCTTGAGATTAGTAGAGAAGATCTTGATGGTGGTCTAATTGAATATTCAAGCTCAAATTTGTAAATATCCTGCTGAATTCGTGGAGGTTTCTTCAAACGTAATGTGTAACTCAAACTCTCTTGTAAACTTGTTATGAGTAGCATGTTTTGAACTCAAAGTAAGAGTAGTTAGAGTGCTTATTGATTCTGAATTCTTCTATTACATATTATCTAACTCTTTTAATTGGTATCAAAGCATGATTTAAGCACTTAATTATCGTTAATTTGAGTTTGGTGGGTGAATTTCCAAGCATGTTTGAGTTTATGTCTGATATGATATAAATTCAACTTTGACATTAGATTTCTCTTTGATTCTTTTGTTACATTTGTAATTGGCTCTTGTTTGATGAGCTTATATGTGTGCTCGAGAGTCTGTAATTTATTTAAAGTCATTAGAATTGAAATTAGGCTGTAATTTGGAGATTGAAGAAAGCAAGCAAGGTCGAGCAGAAAAACTAAGCTGAGGTTTTTGTCCAAACAGCGTTGCGATGTTGTTCATCGAGCGTGGCAACGCCATGGGCTCGCTGATGAACAACGTTGCAATGCTAGAATGCAGCATCACGATGTTCATCCCAGATCATTATAGTTCGTGCACTGCCAGTCCGGTTCACAGGTTGAAGAAGTCCGATTTGACCATTTCTTCCTCAAACCAGTTTGGTTCAACCCCTTAAGAAGTCTTGGTGGTCCGGTTCAGGTCGTTCGGGTCCGGTTTAGGCAGTTTGGGCCAGTTCAAGCGGTTCTTCCCCAAATTGAAGTTGTGTTTATACAATTATGTAATAATTTAGTAATTTTGATTTCTTAAAATGCCGAAGTTGAACCATATTAATATTACTTAATTATTTTATGCATATGATGTGTATTATTTTTTAATTAAACATGTTTGTGCATATAGTATGCTATTTTAGATTTAAAATCCGACCATAGGTAAACATGTTACATATATTATTGTATGTTATAATTCGTTATAATATATAGTATGTATGTTTTAGGATTTGTTAAAATTGATGTAATGTTGTATTAATTTTGAATACCTTTGAAGCATGTTATAGTTTGGTAAAGCATGTTTATTTTATAAGTTTGTTATAAAATGAAAATAGACTTTAAAATCCATAAGAAAGATGAACACCACGATCGTTTAGGTTAACAACTTGATTTAACAGTTAAAATAGATTGTTACCTTATAAAATTTGGTTACGAACTCAAAATGGTTCATAAATCTGTCTAAGGCTGGGGGGTACTTTAGTTAATGGTTTATGTAACACCTCCTACCTGGAATTGTTGAGTGCTGTTAACTGCTTTTATGAGTTTGCATGAGTAGTGTGAGGTTTAAAACTGGTTTAAACACTTAAACATTGTAGATTAATATTCAAATATAAATGTTGTACTTGGATAAAAATCACATAGACTTGGGTTGTTTAAAATTAGCCATTTTGAACCTAAGTAAATGAATACCCAATCATTTAAAACACTTCAATGGGAGATTAACAATATATTTGATATAGTTATTAGCTCTCACGTCCCCAAGAGTTCAACCCATGCTCGGCTTTGTGTCGCTTTTACCGCGACTACTCTATTTGGAAAGTGTTTGCATGAGTCAATAACAAGGTGAATGGGAGAAGTAGTTCATAGTAATTGGGTGAAGGAAATGTGCCAACATTGTCCTACGGTCTCCTCCATTAGTTTGAACTATGAGATTCCTATGTTGCACCTGCTGTTGTTTTTAGGCGGCACTAGCTAGTCGTTAACCATGGCGATCCCTATGAAGGGTTGTAATATAGGATTCGGAACAACCCAAGATTCATAATTGAATAGGGTTTTATCTTTCCACCTTGGATATCGTCTTCCAACTCGGGGGTTGAAGGAAATCAGACATGAGGGTTTCCATGAGCAGTGGAGGGATCATTCCAAATTCCATTCGAAATTGAACATCAACAATTACAGTACAAAAACAGAAAAAATAGGTCATGCATAACAAGAAATTACAGCATGCTTACTAAAAGTGTTATGGAATAGAGTATGTATACCTTTGAAGAACCATTCTTCAAACTCTCTCGGTCAGTCTTCAAGTGTCCAAGAATAGCAATGCTCGAACACAACAACTGATACAACAGCACAATCAACAATAAACACCACATGAACAACACGAACATCCAAAAGCTCCTTTAACACAATCGAGTTGAGTGAGAACATCACCACAATGATTACCTTGGTATTCTCGATGTGAGAATCCAAAAGTTGTGGGCTCTATATAAACTTGGTTAGAGGAAGAAACAGGAGGACAACGATCATGTAGACGATTGAGCAAGTGGGAGATAAGAATTGTCTATCGTATAGACGATGTGCTCAATCGTGTAAAAGATGGCAACCTATCGTATAGACAATGCCACGCAATTGTTTAGCTACGACCAACTGAATGAACTATCATATAGTTAATGTCCACTCATTTAGTCTCTCTATTAGCTATCGCTTAGTGAAACATTTTCACTTGATAGCCCTGTTCGTGAGAAAATTTTCGAATCAAGTAACTCTCTTTTTAATGTTAGGAAAATATTTTTCTTTTTATCTCATGGTTACCATACAACCACCAATAACCTCCCACTCAATTGGTTATTAAAGAAAAAGAGATAATTATCAAATAATTAATATTATTATGAATAAATATGATAATCAACTTACCATATTATATTTATAACCTATAGTTTTAATATTTCATCTCATGAAACATATAAACCATAGTTTTTTTTTCTATTTTATGGTACTTAATGTAAATCATATTTACATTAATCCTCTACTTTATGTATTTCATACATCACACCAATTATATCATATATAATTGAATTTTCTCATGTTAATTCGAACATTTCAAATCAACCCCAAGAACTAATTCTCAACTTGAATCCACTGAGCTACCAAGGGGACCTTAGAGATTTGTAGCTTGAAGCTCCAATGGTACGTGAATAACTGACTAAACTCTTTAGCCACGGGATCCACCATCCGTTAACTATCGGGCACTTCACTAAAGATCGACAGCTGCACTATCCTCACTACAGATATATTTCTGTGTCCATATCAACCAATCAACAGTGTGATAACCCTTCACAGAACGCTCATAAGTACAGCTGGACCAATTAACCTTTTTGCCCCTGTAGTTACATCTAACTCCTTAAGTACTAATGATTTCTCTAATGAACAATAAGTCATAGTTCTACTATGATTGGGTCCTCTCTTCCAAAGAAAGGATGTGGTCACTATGTTTAAGACCCGGAATCAGTTCTTAAAAGAGAAATCTATCTACTTACCCCTGCTACGAGGAAGGAGTGAATTCCGTCTTATGTAACTAAGTTCCCAGCTCCCCAATCAGATAAATCCCCAAAAAGATAGGCTTGTTGAGTTGGTAATCTGGCCACTCTCACCTATACTAATCAAAGGAGTGCCCTCAAAGGCAAGAGTTTCCAAAACACTCAAGATAAGGTCATGTCACCTATGGTCATTCAAGTGAGATGTAAGTTTCAAGTATCAATGGTGTTATATAAAGAGACTAGTCATCTTGTGGTTTGGTCTTATACAAACTCTTTGTGTAGGACACCCTCGCTCGTATGTCTCCACATGAACGGTCAAGATCAGACAATCTATAGTAGTTTACAACACTTATAAACCTCTACAAAGCGAGTTGTATCCGTAGTGTCATCAGGATAAGGTATCCCTCCTTTATCCTTATAGTACAAATCTTTTTAGGTTATTACTTAAGGCATGATCCACTTGTGTATCTCAAATACATGTTTAAGTTTACATACAATAACCACGGATCTTTATTTATTGGATATGAGTAAATGCATATAAAATAACTCTTATTTTATTCACAACAATGTGTACGATGTTTAAAAACTAGAGACTCTGAGAGGATTAGGACACCAATCCCAACAATCTTCTACTTGTCCCAATGCCTTGGGAGCCTAATGTACAATACAAGAAAAAACAAGTATAATATACAATAAACTAAGGCATATTCTATACCCCAGTATCATCTTCCACTTGCCCTAGATAAGATGCCTTATGTCCCGTAGACCTAGACTCTCCAGATGACCCTCGAACACTTTAGTCGTGAAAGCCTTTCTAAATGAATCAGCAACGTTGTGCTCCGATGCGATCTTTGTGACTATCACATCACCGCGATGCACAATCTCCCTGATCAAATGATATTTCCATTCTATATGCTTACCTCTATGATGACTCCAAGGTTTCTTTGAATTTGCCATAGCCCTGCTATTATCACAATAAAGAGTTATCGACAAAGACATATTTGGAACAACTTCCAAATCTATAAGAAATTTCCTCAGCCAAACAGCCTCCTTAGCAGCTACGTATTCGGCTTCTATAGTGGAGTCCGTGATGCATCCTTGCTTGATGCTTCGCCATATTACAAACCCTCTATTCAGAGTGAACACTGACCTTGATGTCGATTTTCGAGAATCTCCATCAATCTGAAAGTCAGAGTCTATGTATCCTGTGAGGATCAAATCCTTATCTCCATACATGAGCATGTAGTCCCTCGTTCTTCGAAGATACTTGAGGATCGTCTTCTAGTGATCTATTCCTGGATTGGACTGATAACAATTGGCAATCCCTACTGCATAGCAAATGTCAGGTTTGGTACATAACATTGCATACATTAAGCTTCCAACAACTGAAGCATAGGGAATCTGTCTCATCTCCTCAACCTTTTGAGGTGCCTTAGGACATTGATCCTTAGACAAAATTATTCTATGTCTGAAGGGTAATAAACCCCTCATGGAATCCTACATCCTGTACCTGATCAACATTTGATCAATGTACGATCCCTGAGACAAGATCAACCTATTATTCTTATGATCCCGAATGATCTGCATCTTTAGAACATATTGTGCCTCTCCCAAATCTTTGATTTGGAATTGGGCGGCTAGCCACTTTTTAATGTCAGTCAGAAAGCCTACATCATTCCCAATGAGTAGGATATCATCCACAAATAGTACCAGGAAAGCTACTGAGCTGTTGATGATCTTCTTGTAAACACAAGGCTCATCAACATTCTAATAAAAGCCAAATGATTTGATCGCACTGTCAAATCCAATGTTCCACGATCGAGACATTTGTTTCAGCCCATAAATGGACCTATTAAGCTTGAAAACTCTTTGCTATTGATCTGGAATGATGAACCCCTCTAATTGAGCCATGTAGATGATCTCCTCAAAATTACCATTAAGAAAGGTAGTCTTGACGTCCATTTGCCATATCTCATAATCATAAAATGTGGCTATAGACAGGAGTATCTTGATAGACTTCAACATGACAACAGGTGAGAATGTTTCTTCATATTCACTCCCGTGACCTGGGTATAACTCTTTGTCACGAGTCTAGCCTTAAAGGTTTGCATCTTTCCATCTACACCTCGTTTTCGCTTGTAGATCCACTTATACCCTATAGATTTTACCTCATCAGGCTGATCCACAAGTTTCGAGACATTATTGAAGTACATACACTCCATTTCTTGGTTCATGGCCTCAATACACTCATTCTTGTCAACATCCTCTATTGCTTGCTAATAAGACAATGGATCTTTGACTCCATTATTAGAAATGATGTTTTGGGCTTCAATCAAACCGATGTAGCATTCTGGTGGGTTCACAGCCCTCCCACTATGTTAAGGCAGTCTCAATCTTGAGATTGTTGACTAAATGTACCGACATCAACAACTCTTGTTAATCTGTCAGTCTGTTCAACAACTCTTGTTGAACCCTCAGTAGTCTCACTAGAAGTCTCATGTAATACAAGCTTACTTCATGGTTTATGATCCCTAATGTGGTCTTCTTCCAAGAAGATTGTTGGGGTTGATGCCCTAAAGTCTCGTGTCCTGTAGTTTGCAAACAGTTTGTACGAACGCTTGTGATGTATAATATATGATATTTACTTCACTTCTTGATTTTGCTCATCTGGATGTTTTATTTGCTTTACCACAAACCAATAAACTAAAATCCCTGGTTGTCTTCTTGTAACTTAAGCATGTATGTGGTGACATACAAGTGGATCATGTCTTAAGTGATAACCAAAATGGTCTGTAGTATATGGATAAAGAAGGGAAACCTTATCTTGGTAATGCTACGGATGCGGCCCGCTTTGTGGAATAGTTACAAGTGTTGTGACTTGTCACAGATAGTCTGATCCTGATCATTCATGTATGGGTCACCTTCATAGTATGGGTCTACGGGACCGCTCGTGGCTAGATTAGAGCAAGTTGAAGATTTTTGTACAAGGCCTTAGTGCCCTAGTTTATTATCTAAACTTTCATTGGTTCTGTAGTTTGTAAACACCTGTATTGAACAAACGCTTGTGATGTAATAATATGAGATATTTTCTTCACTATTGTCTATGAAACATGAGATGTTTTAATTGTTTTACCACAAACTAATGAACTAAGATCCCTAGTTGTCATTGTAACTTAAGCATGTTGGGAATGTCCTAGAACTCGCATTTCGTGTTAAACATTCTATTTATCAATAATAATGACTTGTTGATTTTGCCTCTTATTATGAAAATCCAATAAACATATCCATGGATATAGTCTGAATACTGTAACTTTATGTAGTGATATAAACAAGATCAAGTTGACAGTATATAGCCTAAATGGTCTAATAAGTATATGGAAAAAAATGGGTAGCTCATCCTAGTAACACTATTGGATGTAGCCCACTCTATAGTTGTTACACTAAGTTGAAAAATGCTACAAACAATGTGATCCACAAATCGTTCATGTTGAGACATGTGAGTGGGGTCATCCTATGCAATGAGTTTACATATAGACTGGACCACGAAAATAGTCATTTTTCCTTATAAACAACCGTTTACTATTAAAACTGACTATTTCATTTATCAAATAACCTAAGTTAACTCGATCTTAATTCTAAGCTAGCTATGAACTCCTATTTGTTCGGGATTCTCTTTTGATCTGCAAACGGTAAGAGTAATCCAACAGCACTGCTCAATAAGCTTCCCATTTTGGGGATAAGACCAGATGAATAGCTAAGGACATAGCCTTGCAAAATGGAATTCACTCCTACTTCCTCGCAAGAAGCTTTATAGTCAGGGGTGACACAGCTTGTTTGCCTTTCTTCTTTCTTTTCCGTACGTTAGGGTCGTTCGGGCGGAAAACCGAGTTGCGCCCAATTTAAGGTTAGCAGATAGGTTATTCTCTTAAGTACTGATTCCAGGTCTTGAACAATCGAGGCCCCACCTTCTCATGATAGAGAAATGATTTGATTCATAGAGATTATGAATCAGAATTGTTCATTAGAGGGTTAGTAGAAACTTAAGGAACAAGATGTATTCACAAAGGTAAAACGGTAATTTTGACTTAGCTGTGATTACAAACAACCTGTGAAGGATTGACTTACTGATTATGGTTATAAAGTGGACATAATATATCTACAGTGAGAGGAGTTCAACTATGGGCTATAGTGGAGTGTCTCATTAGTTAACGAATGGGGGTTAGATCAGACTAATGAATTTAGTCGATTAATCTTGAATCGTTAGAGCCCATGATCTGTAGGTCCATGAGGTCCCCCTACTAGCTCATAAATGGTTATGCTTTAGAGTAGCTTGAGAAATTAATTTGAAATGTTCAAATTAAACGGATTTGGAGAATATATATTTAAATATGATTTAAATATATGAAAATGATTATTGTGCAAAAAATAATTTAATATTTGATATTAAATTAATTAATATTTTAAATTAATTTATGAAATTAATTTTAGAAAATTATTTTTCAGTTTTAAAAAAGTAAAATGGTTTTTAATATCAAATTTTGGTTTTAAGGAAAAATTGAAAAATTAGTTTGCATGCACAAAATGGAAAAACTTGGTTTTCCATGATCATCTTCTTCATGCTCACACAAAGCTCACTTCTTCTTCTTCATTAAACTCCAAGCATGAGCTGTAAGCCATGTACATCTCTTCTTTGCATGTTCATCTACAAGAAATAAAAAAGATTGGAGTGAATTGATGGCATGCATTACAGAGAAATTTTGTGAGAAAATTTATGCTGGAAGAAGGGTTCTTCAGAAGTGTGTTGCTGTGAACTTTTCTCTGTTTTTCATCACTTCAAGCTGTTCTTGAGTCCCACAACTCGATCTAAAGCAACAAGAGGGTGAGGAAAATCTTGAGGTAGTTCATGGTGATCTTTGGTGAAGACTACTGCTTTTGATCAAGTTCTTGAAGAATTCTACAAAGGTATGATCTAAAACCCTCTTATTTAGATGAGTATGCTTTAATCTTTGTCAAAATTAGTGAATTTGAATGCTTTTGGATCCTTGATACTTCCGCTACATGTTATCTTATGTAACAAAGCATGTATGTGGAGACATACAAGTGGATCATGTCTTAAGTGATAACCAAAATGGTCTGTAGTATATGGATATAGGAGGGAAACCTTATCTTGGTAACGCTACGGATGCAGCCTACTTTATAGAATAGTTACAAGAGTTGTCACTGGCTATAGATGGTATGATCCTGATCATTCATGTGGAGACATGCGAGCGGGGGTGTCCTATACAAAGGAGTTTGTATAAGATTGTACCACAAATTGTTTAGTCTCTTTATATATCGTTGTTCATGACAGAGACTTCACTTCACTAGGATGACCATAGGTAACATAACCTTAATCCTTAGTGAGTTGGGAACTCTTGCCTTTGAGGGCGGTCCTTTGATTTGCATTGCAAAAAGAAGGAAGCCCCAATTCCAAGCGAGTAGCCAGATCGCCGACTCAAACCTACCACTTTGAGGATTCATCTGATTGGGGAGCTGGGAACTCAGCTACACAAAATGGAATTCACTCCTTCCCCGAAGCAGGGGTAAGTAGATAGATTGCTCCCTTAAGGGTTGATTTCAGGACTTGAACGATGTGGCATAACACACCTTCTCAAGGCCCGAGAGGTGTCCACTCATAGTAGGACTATGATGTATTGTTCATTGGAGGGATCAGTGGTGCTTAAGGAGTTAGATGTAACTACAGGGGCAAAATAGTAAATTAACCAAGCTTTATTTACGAGCATCTATGAAAGGTTATCGTACTGTTGACTGGTTATATCTGATTGACATAGAAATATATCTGTAGTGAGAAGAGTGCAGTTGTCGGGCTTTAGTGGAGTGCCCGGCAGTTAACGAATGGTGGATTTTGTTACTAAAGAATTTAGTCAATATTCATGTACCGTTGGAGCTTCAAGCTACAGGTCCATAAGGTCCCCTTGGTAGCTCAATGTATTCAAGTTGAGAATCAATTTTTGGGTCAATTTGAAGTGCTCAAATTTACAAGAGGATTTTATATGATATGATTAAACTGGTTCAATTATATATGATATAGTTGACATGATGTATGGATACATTAATTGGAGGAATTTAATGTAAATATGATTTATATCAAGTATAGGAGAAAAGGATTGTAGTTTAAATGTTGCATATGATGTGTTGTTAAAACTATAGGTTATAAATATAATATGATAAGTTAGTTATTATATTTATTTATAATGAAAATAATTATGAGATAAACGATCGTGTACATGAGCATTTGTCTAAACGATCGTGTAAACGATCAACCTGTTTTACTAAACGATCATGTACCTTTACTAAACGATCAAACACCACAGTCTATATGATAGACAGAAACCTCTCCCACTTGTTTGGTCATTGAGTGCGATCGTTGTTTCCTCCTTCCCTCTACCAAATCCAACAGAGCCCACACTTCCTGGATTCTCACTCCGAGAATACCAAGGTGAGTGGTGGTGTCCCAGTTATTACTTGTTCATGGGGAAGGTTGTTTGTGATTGACCAGGTGATATACTAGACGATTGCATTGGTGCTCGTAGCAACAGTGAGAGGTGTTGATCCAAGGCTTCACGAGAGCGAGAGAAAGACAGAAAAAGAGTTCTTCAAAGGTAAGTCTCTCGTCCCTTTGTATTTATTTGTGAAAGCATGTCGTAATGTGTTCTGAAATGCATAACTTCTTTGTATGCTTGTGAATGCTTGTAATTCTGTCACAATGAATTTGGAACGATCTTGCTTCCGCTCATAAGTTCTCTTTGATGAGAGTTCCTTCAGGGGCTCCATGTTCAAGACTTGGATTCAGTACTTAAGAGAACAACCTTTCTTCTATCCCTAAATCGGATAGACGTGAACTCTTTATTGCACCCTATGTCCCCAGCTATTTACCCAATCTTACCCCTAAAATGGGAGGCTTATGAGCCGACGTTGTTGAACCAACCCTTACTTATGAAAATCTAAGGATAATCCCGAATAAACAGGAGTTCATAGTTAGCTCAAGATTAAGATCAAATTACCTAGGTCATCTAAGCGAAATAGTCAGTCTTGAATAGTAAACAACGTTATAAAGAAAAAGTGACTTATTTCTTGATCTGATCTTATGTAAACTCATTGCATAGGATGCCTTCGCTCCTCATGTCAATACATGAACAAATCATGATCACTTCATTGTAGCACCTTTACAAAACTTATAACCGTTATAGAGTAGGTCGCACCCAATAGTGTTACCAAAATAGGGCACCCAACCTTATTCGTATACTACAGATCATTTTAGTTATTTACTCGAACTTGATCCATTTTTATGTCTCTACATAAAGTTTAAGTAATTATGTAATAGCCATGGATATTAGTTTATTGGTTTTAGACTTTATGTATGCAATTTAAAGATTCAATAACAACTTTATTGAAGAAATGTTGAATAACATCTTTATTGATAATAGAAAATGTTACTTTACAAACTGCGAGTTTTAGGACATACAACCCATCAAATAACAATTTCGAACTGATTTTAAATAATGTGGGGTTGTAATCACTTACTGATTTGAAATATTGTAGCCTCAAGTGCATCCACTCATATCAATCTTTAGGAAGAATAACTGTTTTTTTATGATCATACCTCTTTTTCAAAAATTTTCACAAGATACGGGGATCTTTTATTGTAAGATACTTCATTTTCAATCCTCGTGGATATGATAATGAAGGAAAAACATAGTTTTTGCTTTGTCCTGACTGGATGTCGCATTTCCTTCTTTAATTATTTCTCCCAAGTTCATAGCATCCAGGTGAATTTCGACATCAAATACCCATGACAAATAATTATTGCCGTTAATATCAAAGGCGGCAAATTTTAATTTTTTGAGATTTGTCATGGTAGTACCATCATAAAATATTGTACTTATGTTAGAAATTTAATAGATATTGAATATTCAAAATAACATTAAATTTATTAATTATAACGAAGAGGGAAAAACTGACATATTTTTAGGGAGTACCTTTAGCGGAAAAAACGACAGAAGCTCGTGTTGATAACGTGTTGTGAATTTGATGAGTACAACGGGAATACGGATATAGAGAAAATATAATATAATAATATTAAATATATAAAATAAAATAATTAAAATCATGAAATTGGATAATATGAAAATTAGTGGAAGTAGAATTCTCCCATGTATGATTTTAAGATCTACCAAATGTCACTATTTATAGACAAAGTGGACTTACATAGACACCAAACATGAATAACTACAAGCCATATGGACAATATGAAGGGTGACACATGGCTTTGGGACACTAAGCAATAGACATCTATTTATTATTATAATATTCATAATAGATATATAATTTTATGAATTTGTTTTATCCAAAGTCCTTACAAGTTTTTGTTTTTTCCCCATAACTTTTTATTCCTTTTTTTGTAGTTATTTGGTGTATTCTAAGTGTTTATTTGATCATATACATTCATTACATAGAGATGAGCTTTTAAAAATCAACGATCTTTGGGTATTGAATTCAATTTAAGGGCCTATTATTTTCAAATTGTTTATTATGTTTACCGTTAGTCTATTTTAATTAGTTTATTATTTTCTAAAATTCTTAGTAACTCTCTATAGAAAAAGTTGGTAGAGGTGAGAAACATGGAGAAAAGATGAAAAGTAAAAATGGAAAAAGATGGAGATATAGAGGAATGACATGAGAAAATTAGGTATGGAAGAGATAGAGAGAGGAGCTTAGAAATTTAGAGAGAAATTATAAACAAAATATCTATTTTACATTCTTTTGAAAAAAAAAATATATTTATTTTACATTTTAAATACAATACAATATCAAAATCGTTGTAAAAAAATCTTTGATGATCACAAGATTTTTTTTTTCAAAAAAATTAATTTTTCGGGTATGATTTTAACTATAAAACCTGTAAAATATATTTTAGAAAAAGGATGCTTGCAAAAAAGGCAAAGCAAATTACAATAATTAGTCTCCTAGTCCACACATATGTTATTTGTAAAAATGACAAAAAAATGTAGCCCAACTCACATATAAAGATGTAAAATGTTGCAAATGTCCTCACTATTTATAGAAATAGATATACATTTGATATACTTGACCGATATACTTGATAATGATACACTTTACTGAAATGCTTGTTATACTAGTGAATTATGAACTCATTTATAGTGTTGATAAACTTGATACACTTGATTGATATACTTGATAATGATGCACTTGACTGATATATTGTTGATAATTTTGTCAATCATGCACTTGTATATACTACTCATAAACTTGATGCACTAGATTGATATACTTGATAGATATATTGTTGATAAACTTGATAATGATACACTCCTTCATCCTGTTGATACATTTGATTGATATACTGCTCATAAACTTGATAATGATGCCCTCATTCATACTGTTGATGCATTTGTTTGATATACTATTTATGAAGGTTAAAAAAATAAAAACGACACTAAAATTTCTTTTCTTCGTGCACAGTAGACCCCTCCCTAACATTTTCCTCCCTTCGCCATTCACTGCCAGCCACCGCTCCGCCTCCCCCGTCGTAACCTCGTCGCACGTCCGATCGTTGTCACGTGAATTGTCACCAATAAGGCTCCTCTCGTCTATTTCTCTCTCCTATTTTCTCTCTATCTTTCTTTTCTCTCTGTTGCTGAAGAGGAATAAAAGTGATTCATTAAAAGAACAAAATTGGAATACAAAATAAACAAAACATCAAATTTGAAAATTTTGCCATATATGCAAATTTTCTTACATTGAAGACATGTTTGCAATTAGACATTCTAAATGTGTCACCATTGTAAATACCATAGAAAACCCAACAAAATCTTTTTTTAAAAAATTAAGTAGCTCAATGAATAAATATATTCTGAATGAATACCTAATATGTTAGAGTAATTGACGTTATTTAATTTTATTTTTTTAAAAAAATTTATATTTTTTTATCAACAAACTATGATATAATTTTAAAATTAGGATTTCATTAATCTTGGAAGTAACAAATAAGTTTAAAGTAAATACCTAATCCCATACAAACGTAAATAATTTTAAAATATTAATATCTTTTAAACTAAATAATTATAAAGATGGGGTTTTAGTCAAATTTGTGGTTAAAAAAAAAAAAAAACTTTACTAAAATAAATTGGCATATTCACAATTTAAAAAATAAATAAACTTTTAACATTCACACAACAAAACTCATAAACATGTGCATCCCACATAATTCATTCCTAATTAATACAAAAATGAAATGCAAAATTTTTTTTTTTTTTTTTTTTGACAATATGAAATGCAAATTGTTTATATAAATAATATATACCTATGAAGCATATCTTATCGCTGCCCATTCTCCTGTCGTTGTCGGTACATTTTGTGTTACATTTAAGTTGGTTTACATTATTTAGAGGCGTTGACAGGATACATTATTTGAATAGTTATATTTTCTTGGGCTGATAATATAAATAGCAAATTTTAAATTTTCATTTGAAAGTTTCAAAATATTAAAAATAGTAAAATGAATTTAAATAATAAAAAATATTAATTAGTAAAGGACCAAACTATCCTAAAAACTAACAAAATGAGTACAAGTAGATAATGTTTAAAAAAAAACTTGAAAATCGCAAATACACTCTATCTAAACATTCTAAAAGCAAAAAAAGAAAAAAAAAATTACAATCTCAACCAAAAATTAGCTAAAAAACAAATAAGATGACCAAAATCTTAGAAATGGTTCCAAAATCCAAAAACCAACCAATATGGTCCTCATCGACAACCAATTGACGGTTTCTTTTTCGGTGGACGACCACGATGGTGTGCCTACAATACGATAATCACAGGTGATGGCATGTGGCTATTTAGAGAACTAGTTGGTGATGAGCAAAAGAAGACTTGACAGTCTTGCAAACTGAAATGTAGCAGAGATGGTGATGATGATAGTGAGAGAAGAAAGAATAGAAGGCTCTAAAAGAGGAGACCTAAGATGCGACTGTGGTGAAGAGGGTGTGTTGATATCAATTTTAAAGGAGAGGTTGTGGAGATGTTATGACTACAAGTTTGATGCAAATGGGAAAATAAGAGAGAGAAAAGGGTGGGATGAGAGAGAAGTAGAATTAGTGTTTTTAAAAAATATATATATTTATAAATTTGTAAGGTGGAGAGTGCTTAGATTTTTTTTTTATTTTCCACAAAAAATTATAAATATATTGAAACTTGGAATGAGAGTTAGGTTTTCTTTTTAATGGAACAATGGAGAATAAATCTTATTAAAATAATAATTAGGTATATAAATATGTTTTATATACCAATGATATATTATTATATCACTGTATTACATTTTAAAAAGTATAAAATATATAAATAGTAATAATATAAAAAATATGGTTATGCTAACAAAACATATAAAAAATAAAACAGAATCCGATAAAAAAAGATTTATTCAAATGGATATTAACTTGAAAAATGATAATTAAAATCACATAACTTCATATTACAATTATAGTGTATATTAAATGTAGATTAATTAATTTCATAACTTCATATTACAATTACACTGTATGTGAAAATTTATATTAGTTAATTTCCAGAGTTGACCGAAGAAAAACTAGAAATACGTTTAACTTCATATCACATTTTGAATCTGATAACATTTTTAAACAAATGAAAGAAGATTTAGATAAAATTAAATCTGGTAACAAAAAGTGAAATCAATTTAAAAAGAGTTAAATAAACCAAATTTGATAATAATGTTCTCAGAAGGTTGGAGAGAATGATATGTTTCTATTGAATTATTACTCAAATGTATATTTGAAAGATTCACAATAAAGAGTAGTCAACCATCACGTAAAAATTATAACTTCTGATTTTCTAACGTCCAAGTTGTGGAAGTTTCAATTTATTATAATATCAAACTATGGTTCTCTCTAATGAATAAGATTTCATCTTCTTTTATGAGAAAACGAAGAAAGTTGAATATAATAATAAAGTAAAAGAAGATTGGATCGTCATACAAGAACACATGAAGAGGAAAATAGGAAAATCAATGGATCAATGGATAGAATCGTTTGGTAAAATCAAAAGATGAAGATGAAAAAAAAATTGAAATTAAGAAGAAAAAAAAATAAATTTGTAAATTCAATCTTATTTATGCGTCAATAACAAATACATGATTTTTAGATAATGAAATGTAAATAATTAAAATTGTATTTCGAAACGCTAACAATGGTAATATAATAATAAAATATAACATAAAATAAGATAAAAATAGTGACTAAATATAAAATATATACAATTGAATCTAATAACATATGCAAAACAATTTAAACCTTAAAAAATATGGAAAAAGATCTAATTAATTTATCAAAAATATGTATAAAATAATGAAAAACAATTTATATATCTTTCCCTTTTTTAGTACTGAATGTAATACTTATACTAAAAAAATTTGTGGATCCTCATATATGCCTATATCATTTAATCTAATAGATATAGTTCGTTGGATAATTATTTTGATTTTTGGATTTTGATTTTTAAAATTAAGTCAACAAACACTATATCTATTTATTAGTTTTTTTATTACTTTTATTTTGTTATATACATCTCGTTTTAAAAAGCACGTCAAATTCTAAAAATTAAAAAGAAGAAAAAAATCAAAACATATTCTTGTTTTGTATGATTTGATTAAGAACTCAAATGTTTACTTGGAAAAAATAAAAATATGATTAAGAAATGGTGGAAAAACAAACACAATTTTAAAAGCAAAAAATTAAATTATTACCAACCGAGTTTAATTTACATGAAAAAACTTTCAACTTTGAGGTTAGTTTAAATAATATTGCATTTCAAAAGGTTTAATTTTTACCATTAAACTTTAAATGGTCTTCCAAAAATACATTTTAGAGAGTTTTGTTTTTGTTAAAATTAGATGAAAATTGACCCAATGACTAATGTGTAAACATTGAAATGCATTATGTAAATAACCTAATAAGTGAAGCATAAAAATTGATTATGTAAATAATCCAATGATGTCTATTGAGATCAAAACAATCCTTTTAATATTTTATATAGTTACAAATAATATCACATATTTTTTTTTTATTTTTACATATATATAAGCTACTTGTTATCACGTCAATTTTCATCTTTTTTTAATAAAAAACATATATGCAGTTCGAAGTTTTCCCGTCAAAATGAAACTTTTCAAAATCTATCTATATTATTAAAATATAACCCAATGTTTAAGGCTATCTTGTATAATTGGATCATCATAATAAATACACACACAACCTAATATCATTCTAAACCCTATATTAAAAGGGTTTAATTTTAATTCTTATATCTTCCATAAATCTTAAATTTAAAATTATTTTTAAATAAAAAAATGAGTCAACTTATTTACAAATATAACAAAATTTCACTATCTATCGCGGTCTATCACCGAACAGTGACAGTTTACTATACTTAAAAATATTTTCAATAATTTTATAATTTAGAATAATTATCTTAAATTTAATTTTATTACTGATTTTTTATTAAAAAAATTTTATTATCTATTAGCATATTCACTATAAATCTTGTATTTTCTTTTATGAAAAAATATTTATAGTATTTAACTAATTTCGATTAAAATTAACTTTAGGCATTAAAACAAAGTGTAAAGTACAAGAGCCAAAATGAAGTTTTAAACTAGATAGGTTTACTCCAAATACATAATATTATATAACAAATTAACAAAAAAAAAAAAAAAGGTTAAAATTGAAAGTTATAGATTTATCACAAGAAAATGTCAACTATACATGGAAAGTTAATCATTCTCACTCTATTTTCTAACACAAATCACCAAATGTCCAAAAGGAATCTAAATTTAAACCCTATTTACATTAATTTTCTACAATAAAACCCAAAAAAAAAGGACAAAATTGTTTACAAAAAAAAAAATTCACAATAAAAAAGAATTTACCTCCAAAGCATAATTCATTTTCAACTTCATCAATTTCCTCACAGCTTCTCCATAGACTCCAAGTTTCTCCCGTTCTTCATCATCAAATTCATCTCCTATTGAATCTAATCCATCCAATCCAATTCCTCCACCACTTGGCCTAATCACCACCAGCGTCGCAGCCGTCATTACGAATCCGGCCGCCGGCAGATCCAACACCGGCACATGCCACATCTCCATCTTCAGATCTGGAATTACAGTCCTCTGTACCGAAGAAGCTCCAATCGAAGAACTCAAAGACGATTTCATCGATTCTCTGAGTTCCATCACTTCTTTCTCTTCCATACACAATCTTCCTTGTTTTGTTGAATCAGTAATCAACACAGTTTTTAGCAACGGAAAATCATTCACCATCTGTTTCACTAAGTAATGTCTCATGGAAGCAGCAATTAACGATGAAATCGTCCATATAATTCGTAACTTAAGCTCTTCATCTCCCATTTCCGATTCTGAATCTAAATCTAATCGATTTTCCTCTGTTTCTTTAACTTCTAAATCAGATTCAACAATCGATTTCCTCCGTAAAGACGACGCTCCGAGAACAACGCAACTCTTCAATTCAGAACCAAACTCGGCTTTCCATTTGAGTAAAGCACCGCCGTTATGATTCGAACCGATTTCATCGCCGCAGCAAGGGAGTTCCATATGAACGAACTTAATTCCTTTCAATTCCTTCAACGCAACGCTTGGCCAGTAATACCACTCGCTGAATCCAGAACTGGATTGCGAAGTACGAGCAATCAGACGGCGAATCAAACGAAAAGGCGTAAACAGAAACCTACGAACGAAAAACCTAATCGTTGAACTGGATTGCGAAGTACGAGTGATTCTGGATTTCGACTTGGAATCGAGGAGGAGACGAGGAATGGCGAGGAAAACGGAATCGGATTGTGAAGTGAGAGAGGCGAATCGTTTGGAGACGGTGAGGCATCGAATTAGAGAAGGAGCGTCGGTTAATTTGGTGAAGATGAGATGAAGAATTGCATCAGGTAGAAGATCAAACAAGTCTTGGTCTACATGTTGTTCTTGATGATGATTTTGAATTGGAATTGGAATTTGATTGTTGGTTTGATCCATGAGGAATATGATGATCTTGATTTTTGATGTTGTTGGTGGGGATTTGGAGAGGGATTAAGAGGAAGTTGGGTGAAGAGTTTGATTAGATTAGACGGCTTATAGAGAGAGAAAAAGGGATACCGTGGGTTTTGAGTGGGTTTCAGTTTGACCGATTTTCTCATAGATTTGTAAGAAAGAAGTTTTATTTATTTATTTATATTTGCTGACTATACACAAACATATCTCTTCGTCTTCCCCCATTCCTTAGGATATTCTCTTTCCTTCAAATAATAATAATAATAAATAAATAGAGACATTCTCGCTTCTTTGGAAAGTGCCTTTCCAATCCGGGCCAAACCATATATCTATAACCATGCAACTAATCATGATGTTTGTTGTTCGGATCTTCATCTTATAAAAAAACTACATACCTCTAAGTCACTAATATTAGACATTCAAATAATTTAAAATAACAAAGATAAGAGTTAGGTTGGATTAATTTTGTTCTTGGATTAGGTTAGGTTAAGCTTTTGGATGAGTTGTATAAATGGTATTCAAATACAAAATAATAAAATATGTAGTATAAAAATAAAATAATTGTATATATAGAAAAAAAAAAGGTAAAAGACTAAAAAGCCCATCCCAACAACCATTTCGAACGTTGCTTCTCGGTTTTATCAAATTGAAAGTTATCACTGATAGTTGCTATCAATGGTAAGTTTAAATTTGAGAAATGTGCTATTAGTGAATATCACTGATAGCTTCTATCAATGATATCTTTTGATTTGAGAAATGTGTTATTAGTGAATATCATTGGTAGCTACTATTGGTGATGCTGCATCAATTGCTATTACTAATAGCTCCTATCAGTGATAACTTTTAATTTGAAAAATGTGTAATCAGTTGCTATCCCAAACACTGCCAAAATCCTCCATCATTTATGCTGAAATGCTTATCTTTTAGTACAGTTGCAACTTTTGTTGAAATAAATTATTGATTTCAAGTTATTGGTATATGTGAGAGAAGACATTTATATCATTTAGAAATTCATAAATTAAATTGATAGTTAAAGTTGCTTAAACGAATTCTTCAACATGTTGTTCAAAAATTAAACACTATCAGGTTGTTCAAACATTAAACACTAGAGATTAGTGATAGAAGCTATTACTGGTAGCATGATATTTGTGACAGAAGCTATCATTAATAGCATGATATCAGTAACAAAAGCTATCACTGATAGTACGATATCCTTTTTTTTTTTTTTGCTTAATCCCGTCAGTTTCAACGTCGTTCGATCCAATCGTCTGATCGAGATCTTTGTCGTGCAATTCGGAACCCTAACAAAAACACGTTGAAGTCTTCTGTCTAGTTTAGTTTTCTTAGAGCCCACAAAAATGGAAGCTCTGAAAGCTCCACTCCATGCGTGATCTCGTGAATTTGATCCCTCGTAAGCTTGCGTTCCCTTCCGAATTCGAAAGTTAACACCATCGATTGGGGATTTTTGTTGATCGAGCCACACAAAGGTAGACTTCCATGGAGAATCGCCCTTGTACCCTAATTTTTTGGGGCTTCTCTAAAGGAAGAGCTATGGGAATCGTTCATCTCAAAAAATCCAACACGAACTTTGGCCACTTCATGCCGTAGGTATGGTTACTTTGTATTGATTAATTTGTGAATATCAATATTTTTTTTCTTTTAAAATTGTTATGATATTTGTCTTTGTCTAAAGTCTGCAATAAATATCATAGATGTTTGGTATTTAGCATTTGAATTCTATGAGTTTTTAGTTATTAGTCATGTGTTATATATAAATTTATATATTATTAATTTTTTTAAAAAAAGTTATAACCCGACAACCCAACCCAAATTTTAAGGGTTGGCTTAGGTTCGGTTGAGATTTTATTTAGGTTCTTTGGGTTGTCAATCGCAATTTGAATTTTTAGGTTGGTCCAAATTTTCGGATTGGTCAAAAAACACCCTCAACTCAATTCAATCTATGTATACTCCAAACTAATATATGTTGTATTTTAGATGATTATGTTTGTTTGGACAAATTTTACACAATCTGTTGACGAGCGTTTCATTAATTAAATATATTGATGGCAAAGAATAATAAAAATAAGTTAAACTAAAGAACAAAAAGACTTGAAAATTAAAAACATATTTGGTGATTATTTTGTGTTTTAAATTAAAATGTAAAAATTTTATACAAGAATAAGCTTTTAAAATTAAGGAAAAATTGCTCCAACCACCATGAACTATGGGCTTGGGTAATTACACCCATGAACTTTTAATTTGACATCTTATGAAATTTTTTTTATAATTGTAATCAATCCATTTTGTTAACTTAAATTTTATTCGTGGATAACTCACACATGGATAAGAGGACAAACTTATCATATTGAGAAAGAAAAAAAGAATCTTGTTGAGGAAAATTTACGTTTACAAGAACATATATTGTGGCCATCTATTCCACACTTACTATATTGAATTCGACTTGATCTTCTATTGGTTTTAGATGCTAATGACTCATCGACATATTTTTTACGTAATCTCTTTGATCTCTTAGGTGGTCTCTTAATGAGAGGGGAAGTATGGGTTCTATACCGACATAATTTTATCCTATTTACTGGTTTGATGTAATATGAATAAGCAGTCTCAAATGTAAGAATATGGTAAAATATATACACATTATTATTATAGACTTGGTAAATAAATAAAAACAATTATAACTTTTGTTATTTGGTTGTAACAGAGTTATTGCAATTAGTTGGAATTTTGGTTATTTAGTTTTCATTGTAACAAAGTTGTTGCAATTGATTTCATATTGGTTATTTCTCAGTCCCTATATATAAAAGGGTTCTGTGTACTATATTTAGTGTGGAATAGTTATTTTTCTCTCAATAAAATAGAACTTTCAACTCTTATTATGGTATCAGTCCACTAGAAGAATTTTGGGTTTTAATGTCGGTTAACAACCGACATTAAAGATAGTGTTATTAAAGCCCTTTAATGAAATTTCAACCGACATTAAAGCCCATAATCTGTCCATTTTATCAATTATTGTCCGTTTTTTTAATTTTGTTGCCAAATCCATTTTTTTGGTAAAAAAGTATAACAGGACACATCATCATCGAACACTATGGCTATGACATATTATTGGATTGCAAATCTATTACATTTAATCCACAAATTCTACTATAAAATTATAATTTAAAAGGTCGTACAGTAATTCAACCCTTGAAAACACAAATTATAAGTAATACAAACAATATGATTTTACAAACATTATGAGTTTAGTGTCCCTCTCCAATTTGTAAGTATGGATCCCTTCATAAGTATTTTTTAACAGACCCCCCAGCACAGTGTCTGGTTATAGGCATCTTTATTGACCACTGTTGTTCAAGGATCACAAACAAAAAAGGTTTAAGACAAAGGATTGAAAGTGAAAATGTGATCAAAATTCATATTCAACTAATCATGTTTATTGGGAATGTGTATAAATGGTACATTCATGGCAAAATTCTTTACTAGAGTTCCACAAGAAAAAGCATAAAGAGGTTACGATACCAAATCCTTATTCCTTTGTTGCACCTACAAAACAAGAAAACTCAATAGTTGAATAAATGAGAGAATCTTCTTTTTAAAACTGTGAGTCATCAACTAAAACTTATCAAAACTGTGAGTCAAACATTATTTTAGTGTATTTAATTAGCATAATGCACATGTTCTCAAGCCAATCAATCGTTTAGTTCCTGCATCTATCGCTTAGCTCCAGCGGCCCATCGTGTAGCTCAATCGTTTAGTAAACGATCTCGAGCATAGGCTCTCTTTTAGCTACCGCGCCATCGTTTACCTCCATCGTTTAGCGCTGATGCCTTATCGTCTAACGCATTTGCCTATCGCTTAACGTCATCGCCTATCACTTAACGTCATTGCCTATCACTTAGCATTTCACCTATCGTGTAGCGCATCTGCTCATCATCTAGCGCAGCATGGTTATCGTCTAGTGCTCATGCTCATCGCATAGCGCCATCGTGTAGTCTATCGCTTAGCGCTCGCGCATCTGCTATACGATCGTCCAACGCTCATCTACACGATCGACGATCGTCCAGCACCCACGCATCTGCTATACGATCATCTAGCGCCCGTCTACACGATCGACAATCGTCCAGTGCTCGCCTACACAATCGTTCAGTGCTCCCGTATATCTACACGATCGTCTAGCATCGCTTAGCTTCGCGCATCTGCTATACGATCGTCTACCTCATTGTTTAGCTCCTCACGTTGCTACACGATTGTCCAGTGCCCGCCTACACGATTGCCTAGCTCATAGTTTAGCTCCCCGCATTGCTACACGATCGTCTAGCGCCCGCCTACATGATCGCCTACCTCATCATGTAGCGCTACCCATTTGCTACACGATCGTCTACCCAGCGCCTTGCACTCAACATTTCGCTTTCACTGCTCTTGCTCACACATACCCAACGCAGGAGCAACTCTTGGCAACGCCTCTTGCCAATACTTCAACAATTATATCATATACAACAAAACCATTAATCAAATCGAATTTTAAAGACCATAGACACGTAAAAAGACCCAAATCTAGGAGTAAAAAGACATATTGAAGTGAAACTGCAACTGGCTTTCATTGAGACATTTACACAAACAATTGAGAGGCGTAACATAAGAACAAAAATTGCTGTGAGTTTAAGAAAGGAAAGAGAAGAAGAGCATACTGATATGGATGAACGATGAATGGTAAACTTCAGATCTTCAAATCTGGACTTCAGATCGAACGACGAACGGCAACACACGGATCCGGGAAACTTCAGATTCGAGTGATTGGGTGCGGCCGATGACGGACGAACGAGAGGATCTACACCACGGACAATTGGGTGCGACTTCAGATCCGAGCCAGATCTACACCACGACAGACTCTTCACCCACGATCGACGAACGAATGGCAGACTCTTCACCCAAATCTACACCACGATGGTCGATCGACAGACGGGGATCTACACCACGGACGACTGGGTTTGGAAGAGAGAAGTGAGAGAGAAGAGGGAAGTGTGAGAATGAGAGGAAAAAGAAAATAGGGGGAGAGTGAAGAGGGAAAAATTAAGCAGGTCTTTAATGTCGGTTTAAAACCGATACTAAAGGTACCCCTACAATGTCGGTTTAAAACCGACATTAAAGATCCGCTTTTAAAAAAAAAAAAACCGACATTATACATCCGATTTCACTTTTTTCAATCGACATTATACTATTTTGGTTCATTCCGCAATTGTGTTGATTTGTTTGACGTCTTCTTTATTGGTGCTTTCTTCGTTCTTCCTCTTGGATTTTTCAATCTAGATCGTCTTCCATTCTTGTCAATTTTTATTTGTTCGGACTCTGGGACTAGCGTATCGTAACCGCTCCCAGTCCGAGCAAAGATAATTTATTTTCACCGATCCAAGACTTATACTACCAACGAAGAAAAGTGGTAAGATCGGGGTCGAATGACTGTTGAATTAACTTAGACCAATTTATTTATTCTAAATAAAGGGGTTTTCGATGGTTCTTGATTTTGTTTATAAAAATAAATTAAAAACCAAACCGGGAAAAATAAATAAGAGCTAGCAAAGAAAAGTTGATTGAATTAAATTGATGGAAAATCTGGGGATTAGTTTGTATGCTTTTTTATTTTCTATCATTAGATACTAGTTAATTTCTTCAATTATGTGAATCCCTCAACCTATTAGAAAGTAGAATAACTCAATTAGCCAATTTTGATAAAAATCTAAATCAGTCCTAATTCAATTTAAAACTTTTCTTTCTCGACATACAAGTTAAAACTAAAAAGCAGTGACCACATCTTATAGCATGATTTATTTGGGAAGGATTATACTAGGGCATGCATGAATTTGATTAAACAAAGTCTAGACCCTAAACATGCGATCCTAATACGTGCAACTTAATCAATCAATTATGCACATGCTAGAATGATTTTGCATACAAGAAATTCAATAAATTAATTTGTCAGAAAAATTTACCGAAATTCCATTATTAATAAATTAAATTCACCCAAAGGGTTCACAATAATTTAATAAATTAAATAGTAAACTTCAAGAATTAAGACATACAAACTATCCCAAGAAAATCAAGGCATATTGGAATTACAATGATCAAAGGAAAGTGTCGAGACTGACTAAGACGATGATCGGTCGGCAACTTGGCTTCAATGGCTCCCAAAACTAAATTAAACTCTCAAAATTAACTCTATTCGGAAGTATTTAGCAACAGGAACGCGTTGGAAGGCTACTTGATTTCTTCCTCTTCGAATGTTGAACACCAACGTAATATTTATAAGTCGCGCGCATCATCGCGATGTTGGGAAATAGCATTGCAATGCTGCGACGCGCATTGGAAAGCGTTGTAATGATGCATCCAACGCTTGCTTGTGTCGCACGCTCAATAATTTTTCTTCAACCGTCGCAGCATTGCTGAGAGTTCTGCCTTACAATGTTGAAGCTCAAGCGTTGAAATGCATTGCAACGTTGGCAATGATTCAATTCCGAAGCGTCATGACGTTTGGGACAACATTGCAATGCTGCCCTGCACTTGATGCTACTGCCTTCCAATGTCGAATGAGCATTGGACTAAGGCTTGTGAAGAGTGTTACGGCGCTGAGTGTTCTGCCAGAAATTCGCTACTCATTGCTTGCTTACTCGATACTCACTACTCGTTTTCTCGGTGCTCAATGCTTGTTTACTTGGTAGAATTTGACTCGATGATACGATAGCTGACCATACTTGATGGCAATTTGGCAATCTCAATTCCTTTGAATCCCGGATGCTTAAATCAACTCCTAATTGCTTCAAATTGACCTCGTTCGGCCTCAAATCGTCAATTCTACCTCATGATTGCTCAGTACCTATAAAATAGGGAAATAAACATGTAAAATCTGATAACAAAACCAGAATTAAGCTAGGAATAATAACTTTTTTTAGAGCTAACAATGACTAAACTAGAGAACACAACGATTTCTATAACTTCAGTTCCTGCATCTACCGATCTTGAAGTTCAGTTGAATCCTTATGTGTTGTATCACTTGATCATTCTGACTACCAATTAGGTTACATAGCCTCTTGTCGGATCGAGCAATTACTCCTCATGGAGTAAGGTGATGTGTCTTGCACCTTCTGCTAAGAACAAATTAAAGTTTATCATTGAAACTATCAAGAAGCCTACAATGGAAAGAAATCTCCTCCCAGCTTGGCACTGCAACAACTTTGTTACAACCCATCAATAAAATTTACAATTATTTTATTTATTTACAAAGTTCTTAACAAATTATCTTCTCGTTTTCCTCGTGAACCAAATACATTGTATAAAAAAAAAATCAGCCTAAGTTGTACACTACATACTTCCATTGTGAGCGATTGGCTTTGCATGTGACGGGTTTTCCACGAATCTGCTAAGCCAAACCTTTGTCGCTTGAACTAAACGAGAATGATGTCTCACTACTAAACGTAAATCCCTTCATCTCCAAGATTGTCTTTTTTTTCTTTTTTTCTTCTTTTTTTTTTAATGACAAATTTACACTCCTTATATACTGAGTTATCCACAAATAAAAGTTGATTTAACAAAACAGATTGATTGCTACTATTAAGAAATGGTAGAAAGATAATTGATCGAATTGAAAGTTCAACCCTCCATAATGCAGAGGTAGTTTATCCAATGTTTTCTACCACCAAACCTTGAAAACTTCTATAATGTATTCATTTTTAGATTATTATTACAGATTTTAGTATTATAGAATAATTAAATAATACTTTTTTATGTTCTGGAAAAAAATTTGGAAAAGAAAACACAATGAGAAGATTTTGTTGTTTCTACAATTTTTATATAATTTTGGCAAGGTTTTTTTAAAACATTTTCGGAAAATGTAAAACTAGAGTAAAGAAGTAGCGCGAACAAATATATTTCTAAAAAACTAAGAATAAAAGAAAAACATCTATTTATACCACTAAATTTAGAATGTTTTATCTATCTATAACTGTATCTCGAAAGTATATCAATTTTATATTCTCCATATTATGTTCAGTTTTTATCTATTTAATTTTCATAAGTGAATCAATTTAGATTTTTAGTAAAGATTTTAAGAGATCACATATGAATGAGAGAGATCCTGAGGATATGCATGATTTAAAAAGACTTAAAAGAATTTAGAGCTACTACGTATACCAATAAGATGCACCTTATTTTTCGATGCCTCAATCTTATGATTTCCAAGAAAATTTCTTAGCAAACATGTGAATTGAGGATAAAATATGTTGAAAGGATTCCGATTGGTTTGTAAGGATAGTTTTCACGTTACAATGTATAGACAATTTTCAAAGGTATATTTTTCAAATGCATAAATTGATACGCTCGCAAAAGTTTAAAATTTTAATTAATACAATTATTATTTTAGTGTTAAATTAATATAATCCTAAAAGTCAAAAATATTAATCGAAAATTTTGTAAAATAAAAATAGAAATGTTATTAAGCGGTCGAAACTAAATAACCAAAATATTGAAATTAGAGAATTACTAGGTAGTTTAAGACGACGTCGTTTTTGGGTTGACAAATTCAAATAAAGGAAACTTAATTGTGTTGACAAAGTTTGTATAGGAAATTTCGAAGAAGGAGGGAAAGCTAGCGTATGTGGACTGCTAAACATTAACTTTAAGGGCTCATTCTTTAAAAGTTGACTTTCAAGTTGACTTTTGTAATACCACCTGAACAATGATTTTAAATTTCAACTTCTTAATCTTACACAAATTATATTTATTTTAATTTTTTTAAATACTATTTTAAGACTTGTTTAATTTTAGTCCATGTTCTTATAATAAATCTTAAATTTAGTCTACTACTAGGACCTTTTTTTTTTTAAAAAAAAAAAAGAAAAAATTATGATCTATTAGCATTTTTACTATAAATTTTAGAAATGTATTCACATATTGTATTTTCTTGCATTAAAGTTACTGTTGTAATTAATTTTTTTTTTTTTTTTTTTTTTATCAAAATTAGCTTTGAATGACTAAATTTAAGATTTATTGAAAGTATAGAGATTAAAATTGAACATTTAAAATTATAGGAACTAAAATTGAACAAACTCTAAAGTATATAAACCAAAATGATATTTTAACCTATTAGAATACTCTGTGGAGATGTATAGTTTGTGCTTGGGGTATAAATGATTTTAATCTATGTTTGTTTGGGGTACATACTATTTTAGCATGGGTTCAAGAAGTGTATGTTTGATGTGAAGATTATTTTAGTCCGAGTTTAGAGTTTATGTGTCTTTGTGTTACTGATTTGTTGAACATGGAGTTTTTACTAAAATATTAAAATTATACTTTGCAAATAGAAATAAAAACAATTCACAAATTTTTAAAAATGTTTGGACTTTAAGTTACGTTATTCTTGGTCCACATTTTGGCCATTTTGGGATGTGTCTGTTGGGTTTTATGTCCTAAAAATCGTAAATAGAAAATGTAAATAAATGAATGTCATCAATAAGTTATCGATGTTATTTCAATAAGTGTTATTGATTATATTATTTTTGTTTTGTCTTAATAATCCTAAATCCGATAAACTAATATTTTAGGTCATCTTATGAGTCTTGAATTGTATGTGGAGACATACGGGGATTAATCTTCAAGATACAACCTAAATGGTCTACAGTATAGGAGAAATGATGGGTATCTTATCTTGGTGATCTTGGTGACACTACAGATATGATCCATTATGTATTTGATACAAATACAATGATCAATCGCGTTCATGTACGTGACATGTGAATAGGAGTATCCTATGCAATGAGTTTGCAAAAGACAAGACTGCGAAATAGTAACCATTAGATGTATCTCCATTGACTAGTTAGATTTTTATTTCAAAAGGATGACCTAGGCAATTTAGTTTTAATCCTGAATGTATTATATGAAGGAAAATCGATGAAGGTCCATGTGCGTAAACGGGGATCGTTCCCAATTTTAATTTTTTTACATAACTTTAAATTGTAGAAACAAAACAGTTATACATTATCAAAATAAATTACAGCATGCTTTTTGGGAATAAATTATGGAAGAAAACGATGTACTGTTGAAGCCAATTTTCTTCACGTATTCCCTCTTGATCACGATCTCTTTCAATTCAATATTTCCAATTGGACATCACCACTTGAGAACCCTCTAGTATTCTCTTTAACGATTAAGAATTCAAGCAAGAGTTGTGGGCTTTGCTTGAATTCTTAAAACTGGGAAAAGAGAAAGGAGAAGGATTTTTCCAGAGGACTTTTCTCTCTTATCCCTAGGAAGAAGATGAAAAGTACACCAAAAAAATAATGTTCAGAGAAATTAGGGGGAGGGAGTTGATTAAATTAAATTAAAATTAAAATTTAATTTAATTTAAATAATATATATACAATTACTACCTTATTATATATATACAATATGTTATATCAAATAGAACATATAACTTATAATTTTATATTGTATCAAATACAATATAACCTATAGTTTTATTTTCTCTCAACAATACATGGTATTTAATATAAATCATATTTATATTAAATTTAATTATATGAACCTCATCCATACAATTAATGTTTGAATAATATTCAAATATTTAATTACTTTCAATTATTTATGGTATTTAATATAAATCATATTTATATTAAATTTAATTATATAAATCACATTCATATAATTAGTATTTGAATCATATTCTCAAAATACTTTATTATAATGTAACAAATACATTATATTAGTTATATAACATAAATTAATTTAATTAATTATATCTTATATAATTAATTCCCTCAATTAATTTGAACAATTCAAATTAATCTAAAAAATAATTCTCAATTAAAATCCTGTTGAGCTATAGAAGAGACCTTATTGACATGTAGATTGAAGCTTCAATGGTACTTGGATAATTAATTAAACTCTTTAATTAAATTACCCAACTTCCATTAATTGTCAGTCATTCCGCTAAAGATCGACAGCTATACTCTTCGCACTATAAATATATTTCTATGTCAATTGGATATAACCAATCAACAGTGTGATGACCCTTCACAAATTGCTCGTAAATAAAGCTAGGCCAAATTACCGTTTTGCCATTGTAGTTACATCTAACTCCTTAAGTACCACTGATCCCTCTAATGAGCAATAAGTCATAGTTCAACTATGACCAAGTCCCTCTCGGGCCAAGAAAGAGTGTGGCCACATTGTTCAAGCCCCAGAATCAGTCTTTAAGGGAGCAATTTATCTACTTAACCCGACATCAGGGGATGAGTGAATTTCGTCTTGTGCAGCTATGTTCTTAGCTCGCTAATCAGACGAATCCTCAAAATGGTAAGCATATTGAGTTGGAAATCTGGCCACTCTCACCCATACAAATCAAAGGACCGCCTTTATGAGTAGGAGTTCACAACTCACTCAGGATTTAGGTCATGTCACTTATGGTTATCCTGGTGAAATGTAAGTCTTTATTATTAACGGTGTTATATAATGAGACTAATCATTTCGTGGTCCGGTCTTATAAAAAAATATTTGTATATTATACCTCCGCTCACATGTCTTCACATGAATGATCAGGATCAGATCATTCGTAGCACTTTACAACAGTTGTAACATCTACAAAGCAGGCCGTATCCGTAGTGTCATCAGAATAAGGTACTTAGTCTTATCCATCTACTACAGACCATTTAGGTTTTTATTTAAACAAGATTCACCTGTATGTCTCTACATACTTGTTTAAATTACATAAAATAACCTAGGATCTTAGTTTATTGAATTGAGTATATGCTCATAAAATAAAAATTTATTATTAACAATTTGTTTATACAATGTTTACAAATTATGAGAATACAAGAGATTTAGGACAAAATCCTAACAATCTCCCAGTTGTCTTAAAGCTTAGGGAGCTAATGTACAATACAAATAAAGTACAAAATAAAATAAACAAGGGAATTCACTATACCTTAGTAACATCTTCCACTTGCCCTAGAAAATATGTCGTATATCTCGTAGACCCTGACTTTCTAGATGATCCTCGAACACTTTAGCCATGAGAGCCTTTGTAAACATATCAACAATGTTGTGCTCCAAAGCAATCTTCATGATAGTCACGTCACCTCGATGCACAATCTCCCGAATTAAGTGATATTTTCGTTCAATGTGTTTGCCTCTACGATGACTCCTAGGTTCCTTAGAATTTTCCATAACACCACTGTTATCATAATAAAGTTTGATGGGCAAAGACATATTTGGAACAACTTCTAAACCAGTAAGGAACTTCATAAGTCAAACAACCTCTTTAGCAGCTTTACAAGCAGTTACGTATTCGACTTCCATAGAAGAGTCTGTAATGTATCCTTGCTTGATGCTTCGCCAAATTATAGCTTCTCCATTCAGAGTAAACACTAATCCTGATGTGGATTTCTGAGAATTCCAATCAGTCTGAAAGTAAGAGTCTGTGTATCTTGTAAGAATCAAATCCTTATCTCCATACACAAGTATATAGTCACTTGTTCTTCGAAGATACTTGAGGATTGTTTTAACCGCTGTCCAATGATTTAATCCTGGATTGGATTGATATCGATTGATAATCCCTACTACATAGAAAATGTTAGGTCTGGTACATACCATTGCATACATAAGGCTACCAATAGCCGATGCATAGGGAATTCATCTCATTGCCTCAACCTCTTGAGGAGTCTTAGGACATTGTTCCTTAGATAATACAATTCCATGCCTGAAAGGTAATAAACCCTTCTTGGAATTGTGTATCGAATATTTGACAAGCATCTTGTCAATATACGATGTCTGAGACAAGGCCAATCTTTTGTTCTTACAATCTCTGATGATATGGATCCCTAAAATAAACCGTTCCTCTCCAAAATCTTTCATTTGGAATTGGGCGGCTAACCAATTCTTTACATTAGTCAGAAAACCTATATCATTCCCAATGAGTAGGATATCATCCATATATAGCATGAAGAAAGCTACTGAGTTGTTGATGATATTCTTGTAGACACAAGGCTCATTAACATTCTGATCAAAGACATAAGATTTGATCACAACATCAAATCTTATATTCCAAGACCGAAATGCTTGTTTCAATCCATAAATGGACCGATTAAGTTTGCAAACATTTTGCTCTTGATCTTGTTCAATGAGTCTTTCTGGTTGTTTCATATAGATGGTATCTTCAAGATTACCATTCATAAAGGCAGTCTTGATGTCCATTTTCCATATTTCATAGTCATAATATGTGGCTATGTAGAAGAGAATTTTGATAGACTTTAACATGACAACAAGTAAGAAAGTTTCTTCATAGTCCACTCCCTCAACCTGGGTATAACCTTTTGCCACAAGTCTAGCTTTAAAAGTCTGTACCTTTCCATCTATAGCTCTTTTTCTCTTGTAGATCCATTTACAACCTATAGGTTTTACCCCATCAGGTTGATCTACAAGCTCCAAGATAGAATTGAAGTACATTAACTTCATTTCTTGATTCATGACTTTAATCCATTCATCTTTGTCAATATCTTCCATTGTTTATTTATAAGACAACGGATCCTCAAGAGCATCATCAGCTATGATATCTTGGGCTTTTGTTAAACCCATATAGCATATAAGCGGGTTCATAACCCTGCCACTACGTCGAGGCAATCTCAACTCTTGAGATGAATGACTAGATGAACCCACATCAACAACTATTGTTGATGTATCAGTTCCTTCAACAACCCTTGTTGAAGTCTCAATAAATTCATTAGAAATTTCACTTAAAACAATTTTACTTTGTGGCTTATGATCTCGCATGTTGTCTTCTTCCAAAAAGGTAGCATTTGTCGACAAACACTTTATTCTCACTTGGATCAAAGAAGTACCCACCTCTCGTTTCCTTGGGATAGCCTATAAATAAGCATACTTTTGAATGAGGTTCCAACTTTTTGGGGTTTGCCATTAGCACAGGGTTGGGGATTCCCAAATTTTGAAGTGGCATAAACTACCTTTATGACCTCCCTATAACTCAAAAAGTGTTTCAGAAACACTCTTTGAGGGAACGTTGATCAAAATATAAACTGCAGTCTTTACTATATGTCCCCAAAACGGGCCAAAAAGTGGAGCATAGCTCATCATCAGCCAACCATGTCTAACAGGGTTCTGTTTTTCCTTTCCAATACACCATTCTATTCAGGTGCACCAGAGGCTAAAAGTTGGAACATAATTCCATGTTCTATCATATAGGTTTGGATTCTTAAGTCCATATACTCTCCACCACGATTAGATCGTAGTGTTTTTATCTTTTTGCCTAACAAGTTTTCAACCTCAGTCTTGTACTCCTTGAACTTTTCAAGTGCTTCAGACTTATGTGGCATTAGGTATAGATACCCATATCTAGAATAATCGTCTATGAAAGACCCTCCTCGTACTCTTACATTCATCGGACCACAGGGGTCTGAATGTATAAGCTCCAAGGTCTCTTTAGCTATATAACCTTTTCTAGTAAAAGGTCGTTTCATTATTTTGACTTCAAGGCATGACTCACATATAGGTAAAAAAATTTTCTTCTAAACCATTTAGAAGTCCACTTTTTACCAATCTCTCAATCTTATTAAGATTGATGTGACCTTACCTTAAATGCCAAAGATGGGCATTTTCTTTTGGAGAAACTCTCGGTCTTTTAACAGTTGTCGTTTTGAACATTTCAGTATTTAGCATGACTTTTGTAACTAAAGACCTTAGTACATATAAGTTATTTTCCATTGAACCAAAGCCTAATTCCATTCCATTCTTAAAAAGAAGCACTTTATTTTCAGAAAAGGATAAGGAATACTTTTGTTCAATCAGACAAGAAACTGAAATTAAATTCCTTTTGATTTGAGGTACTACATATATGTCATTCAATAACATATATCATTTCTTGTCCAAAAATAACTTAAGCCTTTCTATGGAAATAGCTGAAACTGCCGCACCAGTACTGACTGTAAGAGTCATCTCTCTAACTACTAATTGTCCCTAGGAATTATATCTTTGATAAGAAGAACATACGTAGCTCATGAATCAATTATTCAGGCAGAATCATCATTCTCTACTAAGCACGCTTCCAAGACAAATAAATCAGATTTATTTTCTTCGGAGTTCTTTCTTTTCTAGAGAGTAGTGGGATCAACTCCACAACTCATATCATAAACTTCAAGTTTTATCTTAGAGGACGATCCTCGTTGGTAAACTTCATTAGATTTAGCAACAGTTATTTTCTTTATTTGTCCCTTGACATTCAATATGGATTGGAGTTTATCTAAGGAGCTGACATTACTGGTTTCATTCTCATCAACCCTATTTTTCTTGAATTGTGAGAACTTTCGTTCAAACAATTCTTGCATTGATTGCATGATCTGATGTGTAGTGACCATGCTCTCAAATCTTTTGGCTAATGTATCAGGTATGCTTGCCAAAATGTAAACTCGGGCCTTTTCATTAGCCTTCGTCCATATTTCATATGCATCACGAATATTTCGTGTTGTATCAAGGGTTGGGACTTGAGGATAACCCTCAGTATGATAATGTTGAGGTCGTTAATCACGAAAAAAGTTTTAATTGAATCTTTCCACGTTGTATAATTAAAACCGGTCAAATTAGAGGCAACTAACGGGAAAATATTGTTTAACATTTTTGCTAAAAAATAAACAAATTGATCTACATTAGATTTTAGCATAACTCTAAAACATCTAATCAGTTTTAGCAAAATCTAAATAAACCCCATTTAACATTTAATTTTGCAATTATACTTCAATGATTTAGAACAAAAGCCACCGAAGAGTAGTCAGTTGTCCCTTCATTGAACTAGGACGCTCTCAACCAATCATTATACTAGAATTTTTCTTATTCCTATAAAAATCAGTCATCATTTATTTGGTCAAGAAATCATTAACTAGCTTAACAATTTCTCATAAGTATGATCCTTCATTTTAGACTCTAAAGTTTCACCCCAATGAGCCAACCAAAGGGAAAAACTGATTGAGGTAAAAATTAAAACTATCATATCCATTCCTAGAGTTCGCCTTGATATTGACCTACTGCACAAACCATTCGAAGGGGAACGCTCCCAGGGTGCCTCGAGACCATTCAAGAAGTTCAAATCAATGAAGGCGATCGTAGGACATGTTAACACATATCCCTCTCCCATTTACTATAAATACTCTCTCCATTCACCTTGATATTGACCCATGCAAGCACCATCCGAAAGGGGACGCTCCCAGGGTGCCTCGAGGCCAAGCATGAGTCTCACAGTGTGAACATAAAGTATCATATACATCTTTTTCCTTCCATTGAGTATTTTAGTAACTAAGTGAAAAATACAGCTAATTATTTTTACTAAGTGACTGTTTAAGTTTGCCCAAAAGTTTCACTTACTTTGGATAGTTAAATTTTTTTTATTAACGTTTGTTAAACACTTTAACAAACCTTAATCAACAATTACATGCTTGTAGAAAATCTATCTAATTCACCTTTTCAGATCAGTTCCCAGGTAGGAGTGTTCCGTTTCTGTCAACTTAAATACTCCAGCCTAAACAAAACTAACCTTAGACAAAAGGTCCCTTATAGATATGTTTACTACAATTTTATCTTTTATTAGAACCAATTTAATCCTATTAAACTAATTTCTAATCTCATTAGAAATTTATGATCTTAGGTCTATATGAATCAAATTTTAAAACTATTTTAAAAAATGATTTTACCTAAGTTTGCATGCAATTCTGAATTATTGATTTTAATTTTTAATTTAATTTAATTATAACTATTATAAAAAAATTAAACAAATTAAACAATACATTGCATCGTATGACATACTTTATAAAATATAACATTTATAAAATTTTCTAATGTAATATCATGCATCATGCAATTCCCATTTCATTACTATGTATATATAAAACCTATATACTAAAGTAATGAAATAATAACATATATTGCAACCATATATCCAAACTATATATTATAACTATTATAATATAAATGATGCATGACTATGTTATTTATGCATGCAAGCATATTAACTCTTATATTATATATGTATGAGCATGCTATAAAATAAAATCATGCAACTATATATTATAACATTTATAATATAAATAATACATGAATTAAATGCATAACCTATGGTGGGATTTTACTATATGACATACTTTATGACATATATTTCAAAATTAAATCATACATCATATGCATAATTTAAACAACAATTGTGGACCAGGATTGGACTTCTAAAGCATTAATTAAATTAATATAACGTTTATATTAATTTAATTAATAAAAAAATTACCTATTACAAAAATAAATAGCTCAATCGGTTCGAAATAAGTGAACCAGGTCTTGAACCGCTTGACCTAAATTGCCTAGCAACGAACTCTCAGGAGCAAACGTCCAATGCCAATGCCTAATGCTTAGTGCCATCACCTAGCAATGGTCGCCCAATGCTATCACATCGATCGCCTAGTGATATCGTATAGCAACAATCTCTTAGTGTTATCGCAGAACAACAATCTCTTAGTGCTATCGCATAGCAACGATCACTTAGTGATATTGCATAGCAACGATCTCTTAGTGCTATCGCATAGATACGATCACTTAGTGGTATCACATAGCAACGATTGCCCAATGCCATGCCTAATGATCGCCTAGCAATCTATAAACGATCGGCTAGTAATTACTCATCGATTGCCTAGTACACATCAAGCGATCGCTGAACAACAAGATCTTCCTCCTCGTAGCGTTGCTTTGTTTTTCCTTTGAAAGACACTGGAAACAGCACGAGCAAATCAAAACACAAAAAAAAAAAAAAATAATTACAGACTCGATAACTTTTAAAGCCCAAAACAACGGCCCTTTACAAATCGAATTTGTAAAAACAAAGTAGGAAACAGAGAAATCCAACCCCGAAAACATCCATAATTATAAACTATTCAATAAACATTCATCAACCATGAAAATTTTTATAGAATGCAACCCGCCACTTGTAATTAATTTCTGGAAATAATAAAAATTGGGATTGAAACTTATACAATCTGGCTCTAATACCAATTGAAGGAAAACCGATGAAGGTCCCTATGCGGAAGCGGGGATCGTTCCCAATTTTATTTTTTTACAAAACTTTAAATTACATTAACAAAACAGTTATGCATTATCAAACATAAATTAAAACATGCATTTTGGGAATAAATTAGGGAAGAAAGCGATGTACCCTTGAAGCCAATTTTCTTCACGTATTCCCTCTTGATCACGATATCTTTAGTTTCCAATTCGAAATTCCTAATTGAACACCACCACTTGAGAACCCTCTAGCATTCCCTTTAGGGATTAAGAATTCAAGAAAGAATTGTGGGCTTTACTTGAATTCTTGGAAGCGGGAAAAGAGAAAGGAGAAGGATTTTCCCCGAGAACTTTTCTCTGTTATCCCTAAGAAGAAGATGGAGAGTACACCCACTGTACGTAATGTTTAGAGAAATTAGAAGGAGGGAGTTTAATTAAATTAAATGAAAATAAAATTTAATTTAAATAATATATATACAATAACAACCTTATTATATATATATATATATACAATATGTTATATCAAATATAACACATAACCTATAGTTTTATATTGTATCAAATACAATATAACCTATAATTTTATTTTCTCTCAACAATGCATAGTATTTAATATAAATCATATTTATATTAAATTCAATTATATGAACCTTATCCATACAATTAATATTTGAAACATATTCAAATATTTAATTCCTTTCAATTATTTATGGTATTTAATATAAATCATATTTATATTAAATTTAATTATATAAATCTTATTCATATAATTAGTATTTGAATCATATTCAAATTCCTCTCAAAATACTTTATATTATAATGTATTAAATACATTATATTAATTATATAATATATAATCGATTTAATTAATTATATCATATATAATTAATTCCCTAAATTAATTTGAACAATTCAAATTAATCTAAAAAATTAGTTCTCAATTAAAACCTTGTTGAGCTACTGAAGTGACCTTATGAGCCTATAGATTGAAGCTCTAATGTTACTTGGATAATTAATTAAACTCTTTAATTAAATTACCACCATTAACTACCGATCATTTCGCTAAAGATCGATAACTGCACTCTTCGCACTACAAATATATTTATGTGTTCATTGAATATAATCAATCAATAGTGCGATAACTCTTACAGCTGGGCCAAATTACCGTTTTGCCCCTATAGTTATATCTAACTCCTTAAGTATCACTGATCCCTCTAATGAACAATAAGTCATAGTCCAACTATGACCAAGTCCCTCTCGGGCCAAGAAAGGGTGTGACCACATTGTTCAAGCCCTAGAATCAGCCTTTAAGGGAGTAATTTATCTACTTATCTCGACATTAGGGAATGAGTGAATTTCGTCTTGTGTAGTTGTGTTTCTATTTCCCTAATCAGAAAAATCCCCAAAATGGTAAGCATAATGAGTTGAAAATTTGGCCACTCTCACCCATACAAATCAAAGGACCGCCTACATGAGCAGAAGTTCACAACTCACTCAGGATTTAGGTCATGTCACCTATGGTCATCTTGGTGAAATTTAAGTCTTATTATTAACGATGTTGTATAATGAGACTAATCATTTTGTGGTCTGGTCTTATATAAACTCTTTGTATAGGATACCCCACTCACATGTCTCCACATGAATGATCAGGATCAGATCATTTGTAGCACTTTACAACACTTGTAACATCTACAAAGCGGGCCGTATCTGTAGTGTTGCCAAGATAAGGTGCCTAATCTTATCCATCTACTACAGACCATTTAGGTTATTATTTAAACAAGATCCAACAGTATGTCTCTACATACTTGTTTAAATTACATAAGATGACCTAGGATCTTAGTTTATTGGATCGAGTATTGATTTTATTAATAAGAATATGTTTATACAATGTTTACAAACTATGAGAATACAAGAGATTTAGGACACCACTCCCAACATTATGGACTCTTATTCATGAGAGATTGTCCATTTATTTGTACGGGTGAGAGTGGCCAGTTCGCCGACTCAATATGCCTTCTATTTTAGGGACAAGATCGAGTGGGAAGCTAGGAACATAATAATACAAGATGGATTTCACTCTTTCTCGACTATAGGGTAAATAGATAAGTGTTTCCTTAAGTTATGTCTCTGGGACTTAAACAAAAAGCCCTACCCTCTCACTAGCCCAATAGAGGTTTCTGTTTATTGGTTGGACCATAAACAAGTTGTTTATTAGTAGAGTACTGGCACTTAAGGATAAAGAAGTAACCCAGGGGTAAAACGATAATTTTGACCCAGTTGATGTTATGAACACTTGTGAAGGAATAACTTGTTGTTATTGGTCTATATCCATGGACACAGAATTATATCTACAATGAGAAGAGTGCAGCTGCAGGTCTTTAATGAAGTATACTCACAGTTAATGAATATTGATTAATGTGGTTAATGAGTTTAACCAATTAATTTCATATCGTTGGAGCTTCATATTTGTAGGTCCATGAGATCCCCTTCCTAGCTCATAAAGGGTATTGAAGTAATTATGTCTTGAATAGAATTGGAAATGTTAAAATTTACTTAGGGAAATAATATAATGTATAACGATACACTATAATATAAAGTTTATACTTTTTTAAAATATAAATTTAACTTTATTTTGGATATGATTCAAAATTAATTTATGAGAGAATTAAATACTTGAAGTAGTTCAAATATTAGTTTAATATGATTTAAATTCATATTAAAACTATAGGTTAAAATTAATGTGTATTAGATGCACATTAAAACTATAGGTTATGAGAGAAATACAATTGAATATGATTCAAATGTAGGCTAAATTGAATATTAGATATTTAATTTGATAATTAATTAATTGAAGAATTAATTTATTATTTAATTTAAGTTGATTAAATTAAATTAATTAAATTAAAACTATAGATTATGTGAGAGATGTTCATTTAAATCTGATTTAAATAAAATTATTAATTAAATTAGATTTAATGAATTATTAAGTATTTTAAATTAATTAATTAATAAAATTAAAATGAATATTAGATATTTAATTTGATAATTAATTAATTGGAGAATTAATTGATTATTTAATTAAATTTAATTTAATTAATTAAATTAAAACTATAGGTTATGTGAGAGATGTTCATTTAAATATGATTTAGATAAAAGTATTAATGAAATTAGATTCAATTAATTACTAAATATTTTAAACTAATTAATTAATAAAATTATTTATTTTATTAAATCAAATAAATAACTCCCACGTAAGGGAGTTATCAGAAATGTGGGATAGCTCCCATGTTTTCCTCTCTCTTCATTGGTTGATAAAACCTGCAAAAAGTATAAAAAAGAAGAGATTTTTTCAGAATGGTTTTTCTACAAAAAGGTTCTGTGTGAAATTCTCTCTAAACTTCTCTTTGAAAATCACAAAATTCTGTTGATTTTCTTTTTCCTTCTCGAGATTGGTTCCCACAAACTAATACCACAATTACTCAGAGAATAGGAAGGTTCCCAAGTGGTGGTGTTCGAGATATACATCCCAAAGGAGAATTGGCGATTTTCCATTCGAATCATCAACAAAAATAAGTGACTTTCTTTTTTCTATAGAATTAAATTCCTAATTTTTAAAGTATGTTTAATCTAAATTTTGTAGTAGCTTGAGATTTTTAGGTCTATGTGTTATTCTGTAATTTTTTCCAATGTATTGGTATTTTGGAATTTAAAATAATTACAAGTTGGGTCTTCATTTTATCCGTTGTATTAGGGTTTTTATCCATACAATTAGTATCAGACCAACTCGTATAATTAATTTAGAATTTTCAAAATTTACATTGGTTTGGTGGGTTCCATTGCATTCTGGAATGCGATTTTCGAATGAATGTATACGATATTATTTGGCCTTCCTTCAATGTACATGTTTTGATTTGATCAATTTGTAAAGGTGATAGCTCTAAAAAAGAGCTATAATTCCTAGCCTAATTTAGGCTCCTTAATTGATTTTTATATTAATTATCCTATTTTGTAGGTATTGAGCACCTAATAGGTAGAACCGAGCAATTGGAGTCAAACAAGGTTAATTTGAAATAATTTGGAGGTGATTTGAGCATCCGAACTTCAAAGGAGGAGAAATGACCAAAATGCTCTTGACTGGAGCACTGCAACGCTCATACATGTATAAATCCAACGCTCGCGCAACGCTGAGAGGTAGAACCTCAAGATATAGAGTAGCGTGCAACACTACCCTTAACATTGTAACACTACGATGATTAATGGAACGCCAAAACATCCGCACGTGTGTGCCCATCGCAAGCAAATGTCGCACGCAACGTTGAACCTCTGCTCCAATGCTCGAGGGCTATTATCGACAAAAGCTTTGCAACACTGCACCTGTGGTATAAATGCTTTCTTTCTGAATTAGGTAAAGGGGAGGATGCAAAATCTGATGGAGCCTGAGGAGTGGCTGCTAGTTTTTCCTCTTCCTTTATATTTTTTGTATCTTTAGGATAGATTTTATTTTCTTTTGGATTGTAAACGATGAATTGGATCTTCTTCTTCGATTTTTCTATGGATTTCTCGTGGTAACGATTTTTTATTTAGTTTATGGAGCTTTAATTCTTTGCTAATTTCTTGAGAATTATGTGTTCTTGAATAAATTGCATGCTGAATTTGTGTCTTCTTCGAATCTTTTATAATTTCTAAAAGCGTGATTGTGAGTTTGATATTCACATCTTGAACAATGTTCACTCAAAAAGTGTGTCAGAAACACTTTTCAAGTTATGAAGGGAACGTAAACCTAGATTGCACTGCATCGGAATTTGGGTTTGTCCTACACATGTTCTAGTGACAAATCCTAAGAAATTGGAACCTCATTCAAGGTTATGCCAATTTGTTGGTTACCCTAAGGAAACAAGAGGTGGTATTTTCTATGACCCACAAGAAAACAAGGTGTTTTTATACACAAATGCTACATTCTTGGAGGAAGACCATATGAGAGACAATAAACCATGAAGCAAATTAGTATTAAATGAAGTTACTGAAGAGTCAACAAGGGTTGTTGATGAAGTTGGTCCTTCATCAAGAGTTAATGAAGAAGCTAGCACTTCAGGTGAGTCTCGTCCTTCTCAATCGTTGAGAGTGCCTCGACATAGTAGGAGGATTGTATCACAACCTGATCGTTACTTGGGTTTAACTTAAACTTAGGTTGTCATACCAGATTATGGGATTGAAGATCCATTGTCTTATAAACAGGCAATGTATGACGTAGACAAGGATCAATAGGTCAAAGCCATTTACCTCGAAATGAAGTCTATGTACTAAAGTTCAGTATGGGAACTTGTATATCTACTTGAGGGGGTTAAACCCATAGGGTATAAAAGGATCTATAAGAGAAAGAGAGATGTAGCTGGAAAGATACAAATCTTCAAATCTAGACTTGTGGCAAAGGGTTATACCGAGAGGGAAGGGATTGATTATGAGAAAACTTTTTCCCCTCTTGCTTTGCTTAATAAATAGAAGTTCATAGTTAGCTCAAGATTAAGATTAAGCTACATAGGTCACTGTATTGAAATAGTCAGTTTTAACAGTAAACAGTGTTATAAAGTACAAGTGACTATTTCTCGGTCCGATCTTATGCAAACTCATTCCATAGGATGCCCCCACTCACATGACTTCATGTGAACAATTTAGGATCACATCATTTGTATCAAATACAAAGTGGGCTGCATCCATATTGTTCTCAAAACAAAGTACCCAGCCTTATCCCAATACATAGACCATCTTGGCTATTGCTCGAACTTAATCCACTTTTATGTCTCCACATATACTTCAAGTATTCATTCTATAGCCAAGGGTTCTTAGGTTATTGGATTTAGTATTTTTAAATGCAATTCATGTATTCAATAACATCTTTACTGAGTAAACCTCAATAATAACTTTATTGTAAAATAGAATCCACTTATTGTTAACCACGAGTTTTAAGAAATAAAACCAAACATGAACAACTTGTTTATGGTCCAACCATTAAACAGAAATCCCTCTCGGGCCAATGAGAGGTTAGGGCCCTTTATTCAAGTTCCAAAGACATCACTTAAGAGAACACTCATCTACTTACCTTATTGAGAAGGAGTGAAATCCATCTTGTATTATTATGTTCCCAGCTCCCCACTCAATTTTGTCCCCAAAATGGTAAGTATATTAAGTTAGCATACTGGCCACTCTCACCTATACAAATCAAATAAGAATCCCTCACGAAGAGGAGTTCATAATTCACTCATGATTAAGACTAAGTTGCCTAGGTCATCCTTTTGAAATAGGAACCTAACTAGTTAACGAAGTAACATCTAATGGTTACTATTTCGCGGTCCAGTCAAACTTATTGTATAGGATACTCACACTTACATATCACCTACACGAGCGCGTTGGATCATTGCATTTGTATCAAATACAAAATGGGTCGTATCTATAGTCTCACAAGGATAAGGTACCAAGCCTTGTCCCTATACTATAGACCTTTTAGGCGGTACCTTAAACATTGATCCCCGTATATCTCCATATACAGTTCAAGACTCATAAGATAGCCTAAGATGTTTGTTTATTGGATTTAGGGTTATTAAGACAAAACAAAAATAATACAATCAATAACACTTATTGAAATAACATCAATAACTTTTTATTGATGACAATCATTTATTTACATTTTCTATCTACGAGTTTTAGGGCATAAAATTCAACAAACTCCCTCTTGAACTAACACTCTAGTTGGTAGGATGTACATAATATCATGAACCCAAAAGAACGAGAATGGTAAGTAAATACAATAAACTAGGGAATCCAAATACTCATTACACATCTCCCACTTGCCTTGCATTCTATAATGTACATGTCTCGTAGACCTAGACTCTCTAGATGACTCTCGAACACTTTAGCTGAGAGACCTTCGTAAATGGATCAACGATGTTGTGCTCCGAAGCAATCTTTATGTCAATCACATCTCCTCATTGCACGATCTCCTGTATTATGTGGTATTTTCTCTTAATATGTTTTCCTCGTTTGTTGCTGCGAGGCTCTTTTGGGTATGGCCCCATTATTGTAACAGTATAAGGTGATAGGCAAGTCCATGTTTGGAATGACTTCCAAATCACTTAGGAATTTCTTTACCCAAACTGCTTCACAAGCAGTTACATACTCAGCCTCCATAGTGGAGTTTGCAATGCATCATTGCTTGATGCTATGCCATATTACAACTCTTCCGTTCAGGGTGAACACTGATCCTAACATGGATTCCTTAGAATCCCCATCAATTTGGAAATCAGAATCGGTGTATCCCATAAGGATCAAATCCTTAGCTCCATACACTAGCATGTAGTCCCTTGTTCTCATACTTGAGGATGTTTTTAACCGTAGTCTAGTGGTTTAAATCTTGATTGGACTGGTACCTATTGACTATTCCCACTGCATAATAAATGCCTGGCCTAGTGCAGGGCATAACATACATTAAGCTGCCCACAGCTGAGGCATAGGGAATACGTCTCATATCCTAAACTTCTTGAGGTGTCTTAGGACACTATTCTTTAGACAAGTGAACTTCGTGCTTGAAAAGCAATAAACCCTTCTTAGATTTCTGCATCGAATAACGGGCCAACATTTTGTCGATATAAGTTGCTTGAGACAGAGCCAACATTATGTTCTTACGATCCTTAATAATTTAGATCCCAAGAACATACTACACCTTTCCCAAATCCTTCATTTGGAATTGGGCTGCTAGCTATTTTTTAACATTAGTAAGGTACCCTACATCATTCCCAATGAGTAGGATATTATGTACATAATGTACCAAGAAAGCTACTTCATCGTTGTTGATTTTCACGTAGATACAATGTTCATCAACATTTTGGTCAAAACCAAAAGATTTGATTGCAGTATCAAATCTAATGTTCCAAGATCTAGATGCCTACTTATACCCATAAATGGATCGATTCAGCTTGCAAACGTTTTGCTCCTAGATTTGGGCTATGAATCCCTTGGGCTGAGACATAAAGATGCTTTTTTCAAGATTGCCATTTAGAAAAGCAGTATTGACATCCATTTGTCATATATCATAATCGTAATATGTGGTTATGGATAAGAGAAGTCTACCATTTTAGGGATAAGACCGGGTAGATAGCTAGGGACATAGTCATCCAAGATGAAATTCGCTCCCACCCGATTCTAGGGATAGTAGATAGGTTGTTCTCTTAAGTACTGACCCAGGGTCTTAAACAAGGGGCTTCATCCTTGTTGGCCTGAAAGGGATTTAGTTTGATTGTTGGACGACAAACAAATTGTTCATTAGAGGATCAGTGGGCTTAAGGAACAAGATGTAATTATAGGGATAAAATGATAATTTTGACCTGGCTGTAATTACAAACAACCTGTGAAGGATCGACTTACTAATTATGGTTATATCTACATTGAGGAGAGTGTAGCTACTGGGCTATAATGGAGTGTCCCGGTAGTTAATGAATGTTGGTTAATTAGGTTAAAGAGTTTAGCCAGTTAATCTCGGATAGTTGGAGCTCATGATCTGTAGGTCTATTAAGTCTCCCTGCTAGCTCATATCGAACCAAACTTTAGAACAATATGATGAGAAAATTTGAACCGTTCAAATTTAATTTAGAAAGTAAATGTTAATTATATTTGATATATTTAACGTATTATCGTTTAATTATGAATTAAATAATATGGAGAATGAGAAGTATTTAAATATGATTTAAATAATGTACACATGAATAAGGGAATTCATGATTGAGATTGGTGTTAATTATTAATTTAATATTTGATATTAAATTAATATTATTAATTAAATTGTTTGATTAATTATTTAAAATAATGATTAGAATTAATTCTATTTAAAATTGTTTTTAAAATTAATTATTTGAATTAATTTTAAGAAAACTAATTTTCGTTTAAAAATTTGATTTTTGAATATTAGAAATTCAAAAATGGAGTTAGTGGATTTTTCCCACTTTTCTCCTTCATAAAATACCTCAATCCCCACTATAATTAAGCTTCAATTTGCTGTCACTTTAAGATGTTTTTGTTATATAGGATTTCTTCTTTAAATAGAGGAAGGAATTGTTGAGATTGGAGTTGGAAAAATTGGCTTTTGAAGCTGAATTTTATCTCTCAAAACCATAGCTCTAAGTTTTCTCAAACTCCATTTCCCATTAAAATTCATCACAATTTTTTATTCCACAATCCGTTCTGGGGCTAAAGAATAGTGGGGAAGACTCTAGCGATGGTCCACAAAGTGTTCGTGATATAAAACATCCAGAGGATTGCTTCAATTTTTAGCTACATCAAGGTTTGTTATTCAAAACTTTGTTTTGCAGTTTTGAACAAGCTCGCTTCCATAAAATTAATGTAATTAGAGTACTTTAGATCCAATTTGCTTTCGCTTGCATGTTTTTATTCTTACAATTGATATCAGAGCATATTTTAAGCAGTCAATTTGCATTAATTTATGGTTGGTGAGTAAAATTTCATGAGATGAATGATATGGTTGCTAAAGTTGGATATATTATGGCCTTGGCATCAAATTAAGTTTCATTTTGTTGAAATTATTGTAATTGCGCGCTTGTATATGGGCTTTAATGTGTAAGGAATGATCTATAATTTTGCTAGTCATTAGAGTTGAAATTTAGGTTTTAATTTAAAGAAATTTGGAGCAAAGCTGAAACAGGGAGCTGGGACCCGAGGCGGAGCATTGCAACACTCTTCAACAATGTTGCGATGCTGTTTTTCATTTTTTCAGAAATGCACATTCGAGGAAGAATGGTTCAATAGGATCGATTCGGATCGGTTCAACCTAATTCCAGTCGGTTCTGTCCTATTTGAAGCCGTGAAGGTTTGGTTCAAGCTATTTTCATCTTGTTCGGGACGGTTCGAAGAGTTCGGGAGCAGTTCAAGTCAGTTTTTCAATTATTACTGTAATAATTTAGTTGTTTGATAGCCTAGGATGCCAAAACTGGTCCACTTTAGTGTGTTTAATTAATTATGGATTATGAATTTATGTTTTAATTAAATTAAATTTGTTTGTGCATAAAGTATGCCATATAGGTTTAAAATCCTACCATAGGATAAACATGTTTCATGTACTAAAAGTATGTTATAAGTGATATATATATTGTATGCATGTATAGGTAATCATGAGAATGAATATAAGTTGTTAAATTAATTTATGAAATGTTTGATGTTTGTTATAGATATTGTCTAAGTTATAAGTGATGAAATGAATTAGACTTTTAAAATCTATAACAAAGAAATTTTCATGGTCACATAGGGTCAACAAACACAACCTTTTTTAATAGTTAAAATAGGTTGATAACTTGTAAAACCAAGGTTACAAGAAAACTCACCCCACAAGATCTTGTCTAATGATAGAGGTACTTAAATTGACAGTTTACGGAACACCTGCTACATGGGGATCGAGCTGGTACTTGAGTTAGGTTAACCCGGTTTTATGAGCATGCTTAAGTAATGTGAGGTTTTAAAGGGTTTATCACTTAGACATTATATGTTAAATCCAATATAAAAGCTATACTCATATAAACACCTAAACTTGGATATATTTACTTAGTGAGAATATGCCTAAGTAAAAGTATACCCAAATCGTCTAGAACACTTCAGTGGGAGAAAAATGGTATATATGATATATTATTTTTAGCTCTCACGTCTCTAAGAGTTCACGCCATGAGATCCATGCTCAACTTTATGTCATCCTGGGCGCGACCTTCATTCGGAAAGTGTTTGCATGGGTCAATAACAAGGTCAATAGAGGAAGTTATACATAGTAAGTGGGAGAAAGAAGCGTGTCAACACATCTTATAGTCTCCTCCATTAGGTTGCACCATGAGATTCCCGTGTTTCGCCTGCGTGTCATCCTAGAGTGACCACCCATTCGAAGGGCCATAACATGGAGGTCAGAACAATGCAAACTTCAGAAATGAATAAGGTCTCATAGGTCCATTCTCAACGTTGTTTCCATTTGGTAGCTTGCTGGGACCGATCTCTGGGAACTGAAAATGGAGGGTTACACTTATAAAAATTACTAAGTGTTAGTAAGTTCTTGACCAATAGAGCGATAACTAAATGCTATAGGAATAAGAGTTATTCTGGTATTAGTATTTAGTAAAAAATGTCTTGGTTTAATGAAGGAGTAATTGACTGCCCCTCGGTAGCAGTTATTCTAAGTCATTTAAGTATCATTGAAAAATTAATAAATTATATGGGTACGTTATTACTTTTTCTAAAACCTGATTGGAATTTATAACAATTCACTAAAAGAACTTGTTTATTTTTTTAGCATGTTTAGCTTATTAGTTCAACTACTATCTTTTGAAAAGTTAAACGAAGACAACTAAGCAACTTGGAAATCAAATTTTGAACACAATACTTGTAATTGATGATCTTAGGTTCATTTTAACAGAGGAATGTCCTCTGAATCCCGGCTCGTCAACTAATCAAAATGTTTGAGAATCCTATGACAGATGGAATAGGGCCAGTGATAAGGCCCGAGTCTATATCTTAGCGAGCATATCTGATGTTCTAGCTAAGAAATACGAGAGCATGGTCACTGTTGAGGGGATCATGGATTTGTTACAACCGTCCTCATTTGTCAGGAACGATGCTCTCAAATATTTTTACAACTCCCGCATAAAGGATGAAACCTTTGTTAGAGAACATGTTCTAGATATGATGGTCCACTTCAATATACCAGAGGTAAATGATGCTGTCATTGATGAAAAAAGTTAGTTTAATTTCATCATGGAGTCTCTTTCGAAGAGTTTCCTACATTTCCACAAAAATATAATGACGAACAAGATTGAGTAGAATTTGACTACTCTCTTGAATGAGCTCTAGACATACTAGTCTCTCATGAAGACTAAAGGACAAGAAGGGGAAGCAAATGTTATTACCTCAAAGAAGTTCCAAAAGGAACCATCCTCAAGAAATAAGTTTGGACCTTCCACTTTAAATAATAAGAGTATTCAAATGAAAAAGAGGGAAAAGGGAAAGGTAAGGCTCTTGCAACTTGCAAAAGCAAGGAAAAGCTGCAAACAAATAAAAATGTTTCCACTGGAACGAAGACGAGCATTGGAAACATAATTGCCCAAAATAACTTGCCAAGAAGAAAGTTGAGAAAGCAAAACAAGGTGAATATGATTTACTTGAAACATGTTTAATGGAGAATGATAACTCTGAAGGAACTCTTAAACAAGAGAACCATTAGCGGAAGTAGATTATTCCAAACCCATTGTGAAAGAACAACACATTTACAATCAAACAAAAATAATTATGCATTATCGAGTAAATTACAACATGCTCTTAAGTTAAAAACAAAAGGAATTGAGTGATATACCTTTGAAGAACTATTCTTCGAGTATTCTCTCAATCAACACCAGTCAAGCGTCCAAGAAAACTCGATCAAGTGCACGAATGCAACGAACAACCAGTGAATAACACGAACTGTCAGATCCTCGAACACAATCGAGTAACACTCAATCCTCGACCCTCAAACAACAAACTCGACACTACCAAGAGGCTACCTTGGTATTCTCGATGTGAGAATCCAGGAGGTGTGGGCTCTGTGTGGATTTAGTATAGGGAAGGAGGAGCTATATGATTGTTTAAACAATCGAGTAAGTGGAAGAATGAGAAAGTCTATCGTATAGACTTGGTACTCGATCATAGAGTAATGAGGAACTAACGTCTAGCAAACTCGATGCCTCGATGCTTGATCGTTCACTCTCTCAAAGGCTATCGTATAGCTATTTTCTTTACGCAATTGGTGAATGCATTCCATTATGAAAAATGATTTTTTTTTTTCATTTTTATCCATCAGTTATCAAAGCTGATTAAAAAACTTCCCACTCAAACGGTTAAAGAAGAAAAATTAACCACCAACAATTATCTCATAATTGTTTTATTATAAATAAATATAATAACTAATTCATCATGTTATATCTATAACCTATAGTTTTAATATCACATCATATGTAATATTTAAACCATAGTTATTTTTCTCCTTTATTGCAATTAATATAAATCATATTTATATTGATTCCTCTAATTAATGTATCTAATACATCAAATCAATTATATCACATATAATTGAATCAATTTAATGATATCATATATAATCAAATTTCATCTTGTTAATTTGAACAATTCAAAATAACCCAAAAATTGATTCTCAACATGAATCCATTGAGCTACCAAGGGGACCTTATGTACCTGTAGCTTGAAGCTCCAACGGTACGTAAATAGCTGACTAAACTCTTTAATCATGATATCCACCATCAGTTATATGCCAGACACTCCACTAAAGACCAATAGCTGCACTTTCGCACTATAAATATATTTTTGTGTCCAACGGATATAACCAATCAATAGTACGATGACCTTTCATAAATCGCTCGTAAAAATAGCTGGGCCAATTTATCATTTTGCCCCTGTAGTTACATCTAACTCTTTAAGTACCACTGATTCCCCTAATGAACAATACGTCATAGTCCCATTATGAGTGAACTCTTCTCAGGCCATGAGAAGGTATGACATCACATTGTTCAAGCCTTGGAATCATCCCTTAAGGGGACAATTTATCTACTTACCCTTGCTTTAAGGAAGGAGTGAATTTCGTCTTAATTTATCTACTTACCCTTGGTTTGAGGAAGGAGTGAATTTCGTCTTGTGTAGCTGAGTTTCGAGCTCCACAATAAAAGGAATCCCCAAAGTGGTAGGTTTGAGTCGGCGATCTGGCCACTCGCACCCATGCAAATCAAAGGACTGCTCTCATAGGCAGGTGTTCACAACTCACTCAAGATTAAGGTCAAATTACCTACGGTCATCTTAGTGAAATGAAATTCTCTGTCATGAATGATGTTATATAATGAGACTAAACATTTTGTGGTCCGGTCTTATACAAACTCCTTTGTATAAAGTATCCCTGCTCGCATGTCTAATACATGAATGATCAAGATTGGACTATTTGTAGCACTTTATAACATTTGTAACACCTACAAAGCGGGCCACACTCGTAGCGTCACTAGGATAAGATTTTCCTCCTTTATCCATATACTACAGACTATTTAGGTTATCACTTAAAGCATGATCCACTTGTATGTCTCCACATACATGCTTAAGTTACAACGATAACTAGGGATCTTAGTTTATTGGTTTGTGGTTAATGCAACTAAAATAACTCATATTTCATAGACAGTAGTGAATAAAATATCTCATATTATTTCATCACAAAGAGTTTGTTCATACAGGTGTTTACAAACTACAGGACTCTATGAGATTTAGGGCATCAACCTCAACAATCTCTATCTGGATACTAGATCTAGGGACCACTAACCATGTTTGTATTCTTTTCAGGAAACTAGTTCCTAGAGTAGCTTAGAGAAGGCGAGACAACTCTCAAAGTTGGAATAGGAGAGGTCATCTCAACTAAAGCAATGGGAGAGTTAATATGAGAAGGAATCTAATATCTATCTCTTGTTTGTTAGAACAAATGTACAAAGTATCTTTTGAAGCTAATGAAGTATTTGTTAGCTCAAGAGGTGTTCAAATTTGTTATGCAAAACTTGAAAAAACTTATATGTGTTAAGACCAACTGATAACTTATAGAAATACAAGTTTTTGTAGCATTTTTCTTAGAATAATGAGGTTAGATAAGCAAAATATGCATTAATAATACTAGAAATTCATGCTAAAAATATACTTGCGCTGAAGTACATTTTAAAATCCCTATTGATCGCATATCATGAGTTAATTTGCACCGAAGTGCTATATCTTGCAGTTGATCGCAAAAATTGTCTGCATGCGTCAAGCTCACACCCGAGGAAGAAGCGGTTGATCGCATGTCTTGGGATCTCTAACGTAATTGATAGCTTTTAGAAATACAAGCTATTGTAGCCTTTTATGTAGAATTATGAAGGTCGATCTGCAGAATATGCACTGATATTGATAAGAATTCATGTAGAAAAATGAGCTTGCGTTGATTAGTATTGAAAATCTCCGCTAACCCTATATCATGCGTTATCTTGCGTCAAAATGTCTATTTTTGTACTTATCGCAAGAATCGACCATATGCATTGATCTCGGACTATTGTAAAGTTGATCGCATGCATTGATTTTCATGAAGAAAGTTCGTCGCATGGAATGCTACAACTACAGAGTGATAGCCGTGATAGAGGATGATCACAAAGTGGGTGGGATGCGTTGATACTTCAGAAGACACAATCATGGCTCATACCTCGAGAATGTCAAAGAGATAAGGTCATGACGACATTTCACCCACCGCGACAAGGATGGTAGAGATTCAACATGAGATTACCAATATTGTCGGTGTTTAAGCTTTATAAATAGAGCCTTAGAGCCCAAATTCAAGGCATCCGAGTCTCTGCCTTAGGCAGATTCTTGTGATCACAGATGAGAGCATGAGTAGACAGTCTTTGAGAGTTCTTCATACCCACAACTCTTTCCAATTGAAGATCGGAGCTTTGCCGTAGATAGAGCTTGAGAGAGACTACTCTACCACCCATCCATGCACCACCGGCAACCTTGACACACATCTGATGGAAGCAAGAGATTGCCTACATCTAGCCATCCGCCTCTCTTCTTACCTCTGTATTGTATTACATTTAGGCTTAAGACATTAGTACATTTTGTAATCAATGCATTTCTTTAGTTCATTCAACACCATTTCCATCATCATCTTCTACTTTGTCATCTTTTACTTTCATCGCATTGAGTTAAGTACAGATTGCAAGAGTTATCGCATACTCAATTATGCGACATAGAGATATGACGCATATAGCAAACCACCGAGAGGTGTGCGTTGCAAAAGTATAATGAGTCAATCCTCTTTTCTTAGTGTAGGGCTATTGCAATGCTTGTCTATGAGCTGAGTAACTATAACCAACTACCTGAGAGGGTAAGTGGTGGAACTTATTAAGCAAAGTAAGCAGCGTTCCTAGAGATAGGAATAATCTTATGCTCAACGAAACCATGTGCTTTAGAGATATAAGCATGTGGTGACCACCGAGAAGTGTGCGATGCTTTAGTGTGGCGAGTTGGAATTACCCTTGTAATCAACTTAACGACTTTGTGAAATTTTATCCTCCAACCCTACTCCTCCATGCATCTTATTATGCGTTAATAGTTGTCTCATCTCTATCAATTCTCATAGTCAAACTTCAATTGCTCAGTTTGTTTAGCTAGGAGTAGGAGTAGGAGTAGTGCATGGCTAATTAACTTCTTTCTTTATATTTTTATTCACCACCTCAAACGCAGTACTTTACAAACATTCTTTAGTTACGAGTCCCTATGTTCGACCTCGAATCATCTCAAGAAACTTGCATTCTCGTTATACTTGGCGAGAGAGCAAGAAAACTTGTGACAGGAATGCATGGTCATCGCATAAATGATTAACACATAGTGCATGATCGTTGCATGACCATCGACGCATTTTAAATCATCATCAAAATAATAAGAATCATATTTTCCTCCCATCAGTAATCCAAGTGGATATTCTACCATAACTTAGAATGATGACCATGATAGCAATGCTGACATTCTCACCTACCAGGTCAGGGATAGTGACTAATCATTGCGGGACCCTTGAAGTCGTCAGCGGGTTCTATAAATAGAGCCTTGACGTCAATGTCAAAGGATCCAAATTCTTGTCTATGAATTCTGTGATCTCGAGCAAGAGCATAATCGAGCATTCCTTTGAGAATCCTTCACTCCCCAAAACCACCTCCGACTACCATCGGAGCTTCGATGGAGCAAAAGCTTCAAAAGGCCTTTTCCAATCCATACCACCATTTTGTCACCAGTAACCTTGACATTCCATCTATTTGATACAAGAGATGATTGGGAACTGACCTATCATTATTTTCTTCTTATCCTTATTGTTGTGTTACATTGTGTACTCAAGAAATTAATCATTTTGTAAACACCACTTCTATTTCGATCTATATATCATCATGCTCCTATTATTTCTTCTATCTTTATCATCACTTTTGTATTTACCATGAGTAATTAATCTCAACGGGATAAGAGAGGAGTTTAATGCTATGAGCTAAGTTGAGTATTTAAGGGTTAATCCTGTTTGCTTAGTGTATGACTATTCAAATGGTTGCCTATGATCACACATTGAGTCAAGTAGCTATAACCAACTGCTCGAGAGGGTAAGTAGTTGTGGATCTCACTAATAAAAATAAGAAGTATTTATAGAGATAGAAACAAGCTTATGTTCAACACAACATCATTTCATGCATCATAGAGATATGACAACTGTGGCTAACCGTTGGGAGGTGTGCGATGAATGAATGTTGCGACTGTTGGGATTGGTGTCCTAATTCTCTCGAAGTCTCATAGTTTGTAATATATATACATTGTTATGAATAAAATAATAGCTATTTTATCTAGCATTTACTCATATCCAATAAACAAAGCTCCATGGTTATCATATGTAAACTTAAGCATGTATATGAGATATAAAATTGGATCGTGCCTAAAGTAATAAACTAAATAGGTCTGTAGTATAAGAATTAAGGTGGGATACCTGATCCTGGTGACACTACGGATACGACCCGCTTTGTAGAGGTTTGCAAGTGTTATAAACTACTACAGATGGTAGATCCCGACCATTCATGTGGAGACATGCGAGCGGGGGTGTCCTATACAAAGAGTTTGTATAAGACCAGACCACGAGATGATTCGTCTCTGTATATAACACCGTTGATACTGGAGACTTACATCTCACCTAAACGACCATAGGTGACATGATCTCAATTCAGAGGCTGGCGTGGCGAGGACCCGCACGGCCACCTCCGAAGCTTTATTGAAATCTACAATACTTTTGTGTTCCTGAACATCTCTACCGAAGAAGTTCGACTGACTTTGTTTCCATTTTCTCTTTGTGATCAGGCAAGAAAATGAGCGTATTCCCTCGAGTCGGGAGAGATCACTTCATGGGAATAGGTCGTAGAGAAATTTATGAAGAAATATTTTGCGCCTACTGAGAACGCTAGACGAAGGAAACTCATAACAAAATTTGAACAAGACATGGACGAATCGCTTAGTGATGCCTGAGCGAGGTTTAAAAGGTTGGTCCGGGATTGTCCACATAATGGTTTGCTAGACTACCTTCAGATGGAAATCTTTTATCATGGTTTGAATCCCACTTCGCAGACCGCTGCCAATGCGGCAGCCACTGGTGGTCTGCTTGATAAAACATATGACGAGGCTAAGAATATCTTGGATCGCATCTCTAAGAACCACGAAGATTAGAGGGAGAGCGATCAGAGACTGAGAATCAAAGATAACGACGCAAGTATTGGTGCTATTACTTCACTACAGAATCAGATGACCGCAACGATGAACTTAATTCAGGGAATTGCGATCAGCAGCCCAACACCGCAAAATGGGCAACTCAACGCAATTGGTCAAAACACTGCAAGGTGTGTGACTTACAGTGATGGGCACGCAATGGAAGAATACCCACAGAATCCACAGTCTATTTACTTTGTGAAAAATAATCCCTTTTCGAATGCCTACAACCTCGGGTGGAGAAACCACCCCAATTTTGCATGGATGAATCAGCAACAGACTTCCAATCTGTGCCGCAAAAAGAAGGGCCACTAGGATTCTTCCCACGCAACAATGGTTAGATAAGTAATCAAGCAAGTAGCTTTCAACCACCGCAATCTTCCTCCCTGGAAAGCCTATTGAAGCAATATATAGAGAAAAATGAAACGGTTCTTCAAAGTCAGGCTACATCCATCCGCAATCTAGAATTACATATGGGCCAGATTGCAAGTGAGCTAAAGAACAGACCGCAAGGGGCTCTGCCGAGTTCAACAAAACTCCCACGCAACCCGGGGGGATAAGGTAAATAGCAATGTCAGGTTGTGACATTGCGAAGTGGGAAAACTGTGGAGGGAGAAAAAAAGGAGCTTACTCGGACAGCTTCTATTGCGGCAGAACTTGAAGTTGTAGTGACGAAAGAAGAAGAAGGAGAAAAAGAAGCAATAGAGCCAGAGGTTGCATCGACCTCAAAGCCAACTGAGACGAAGACTGTGAGAGTGCAGTTGCCACTTTTCCTGCAGAGACTAAGAAAGGAAACGAATGAAGAGGTATAGTACTAACGCTTTCTGTCTATGTTAAAATAATTACATATTAATACTTCATTCAGTGAAGCAATTGAGGAAATGCCTGCCTATGCAAAGTTTGGGAAGGATATGGTAACCAAGAAGAGGGGAGCTGGTAAGTTTGCCATGGTGGCTTTAATGAAAAGTTCGAAATCAGTCATTCCACCGAAGATGAGCGATCCTGGGAGCTTTACTATACCTTGCTTCATAGAAGGACTATACATCAGGCAAGCCTTGTGTGACCTTAGAGCCAGTATCAATTTGATGCCTCTGTCGAACTTTAAGCAGCTGAATGTGGGGCAACTTCTACCCACGACCGTAACTCTCCAACTGGTCGATCGATCTCTGGTGCATCCAGAGGGAAAGGTGAAGGATGTGCTGATCACCATTGATAAATTTATCCTACCAGTCAACTTCATCATCTTGGATTATGAGGCTAAAAAAGATGTGTCCATCATCTTAGGGCGACCATTTTTATCAACAAGTCGTGCCCAGATTGATATGTGTAAAGGGGAGATCACTTTGACAATCAACGGACAGAAGCTCAAGTTCAACATAATCCATGCCATGAAGTTTCTAACGAAGAAGACCTGCATGACTCAGATGACGACCAGAATTTGATTGAAGAAGAAAAGTTTGAAGAAGAGGATGCCAACGCATCCGTTGTTGCCTGTAATGCAATCATAACAAAACAAGCAAGGAAGAAGAGATGATCGCAAACCAAGAAGGAGAGCCAACAGAAAAAGAAGATAGAAAAATAACGCAACCATCCCTAGTAGAAATACCAACAGTGGAATTAAAGACCCTACCGAATCATAACCGCATTTTTGTGGAATAATAAGAACTAGGAGAATAAGAATAAGAAGAATAAGAAGCTGCCAGTTATTATTTCCTCTGCGCTTAACGAAGACTAGGAGAATGCGTTGATGAGCATTTTGAGGAAACATGTGCGAGCAATTGGCTGGACACTTGCCGACATTCGAGGAATTAGCCCAGCGTACTGTATGCACCGCATTCGTCTTGAAGAGAACCACAAGGCAACGATCGAACATCAACGCAGGCTCAACCCTGCGATGAAAGAAGTTGTTAAAAAGAAGATCATTAAATGGTTAGATGCGGGCATCATCTATCCTATAGTAGTTAGCACGTGGGTCAACCCCGTGTAGTGTGTGCCGAAAAAGGGAGGCATGGTGGTAGTCCCAAACGAAAACAACAAACTAATACCGCAAAGAAGCGTCAGTAGATGGCACATTTGTATGGACTATCGCAAGCTGAATGCGACCACAAAGAATGATCATTTCTCCCTACCGTTCATTGATCAAATGCTAGACCGTCTAGCTGGAAATGACTTTTACTGCTTTATGGATGGTTATGCTGGGTACAACCAGATTATGATAGCTCCAAAAGACCAGGACAAGACCACATTCACCTACCATATGGGACCGTTGCTTTTCGCCGCATGCCGTTCGACCTCTGCAATGCGCCAAGCACGTTCCAAAGGTGCATGATGGCCATCTTTTCAGACTATCTTGAGGACTCTGTTGAAATCTTTATGGACGACTTTTCTGTTTATGGGAACAGTTATGAAGTCTATCTAGCCAACTTGGAGAAGATACTGAAGAGATGTGAAGAGACGAATTGGTGCTTAACTGGGAAAAATGCTATTTCATGGTAAAGAAGGGCATAGTGTTGGGGCACAAGGTTTCCCAGGACGGGTTGGAGGTGGATAAAGAAAAAATCGAAGCAATTGGAAAACTTCCACCTCCAACAAGCGTGATAGCTGTACAAAGTTTCTTGGGGCACGCTGGATTCTACACACGCTTTGTCAAAGATTTTTCGAAAATAGCACGACCACTGAGTGCATTATTAGAGGCTGATAGAAAATTTGATTTTGACAACAATTGCCTCAACGCATTCAGAGTACTGAAGAATTCGCTGATTACTGCACCCATATTGATTGCACCAGGCTGGACACTTCCTTTTGAAATAATGTGCGATGTAAGTAGGTATGCGATGGGAGTAGCTTTGGCACAGAAGAGAAAAACAATCTTGCATCCCATCGCATATGCGAGTAAAATATTAAATCCTGCTCAGACAAATTATACTACCACAGAGAAAGAGCTTCTAGCAGTAATTTTCGCTTAAAAAAATTTCGAGCATATCTACTTAGGACAAAGGTACTTATCCATACTGATCACTTGGCAATAAAGTACTTAATGACAAAGAAGGACGCAAAGCCGAGGTTGATTAGATGGGTTCTCCTCCTTCAAGAATTTGACATAGAAATAATTGATCGGAAGGGGATAGAGAACCAAGTTTCGAATCACTTGTCTAGATTGGAAAACCCTGAAGTCGACCGCAATGAGTTTGAGGTGAGTGTGGTGTTCCCGGATGAGCAACTGTTCCATATTGAAGAATTGCCTTGGTATGCTAACATAGTCAACTATTTGGTTTGCAGAAAATTTTCGAAAGATTATACCTACCACCAACAGAGGAAGCTCAAGCATGAATGTCGATATTATTATTGGGATGAGTCGAATCTGTACAAAAGGGGGGCAAACCAAATCCTGCGACTACGCATACCAAATGCTGCTCAACAACGCATATTATCGCAATGTCATGACTCACCATATGGTGGGCACTTTGGAGGGCAGTGCACTGCAATCAAGGTTTTACAGAGTGGATTCTTTTGGCCTACACTGTTTAAGGATGCAGCTGACTACGTAATGAAGTGTGATCGATGCCAACGCATCGGTAACATTTCATGGAAACATGCAATGCCAATGAACACCATCTTGGAGCTTGAGTTATTCGACGTATGGGGTATTAATTTCATAGGACCATTCCCTCCCTCGAATGGTAAATATTATATTTTATTAGTCGTCGATTATGTATCCAAGTGGGTAGAGGCAGTGGCATGTGCCGCAAGCGATGCAGCGGTAGTCTCCCAATTCCTGAAGAAAAACATTTTCACTCGTTTTGGCACCCCATGAGGGGTCTCACTTTGTCAATCATACCATTAAGGAGTTGTTGCGCAAATACAACATTCTCCACAAAGTGGCCACCGCATACCATCCGTAGATGAATGGTCAAGCCGAGGTGTCCAATCAGGAGATTAAGCTGATACTCGAGAAGGTAGTAAGACCTTCATGAATAGATTGGGCAACAAAGCTTGACGATGCATTATGGGCATACCGGACTGCATTTAAAACACCAATAGGTATGTCCCCATATACGTTGGTATTTGGTAAGGCTTGTCATTTGCCTCTAGAGCTGGAATATAAGGCACTATGGGTAGTAAAGAAGCTGAACTTTGATTTGAAGAAAGCAGGAGAAGCGAAAAAAATGTAAATAGTCGAGTTAGAAGAATGAAGGATTAACGCATATGAAAATGCAAAAATTTACAAAGAGTGCACCAAGCGCTGGTATGACAAGCACATATGCGACAATAACCTCCAAGTTGGTCAGAGGGTCTTACTATTCAGCTCATGACCCCAACTTTTCCCTGGAAAATTTAAATCGCGCTAGTCCGGATCCTTCATCATTAAGGAAATATTCCAACATGGTGCGATGGAGCTGAGCACTGAGAATGGAAGTCATACATTTAAGGTTAATGGACAGCGAGTTAAGGCATATTGTGGGGGTGGTTTTCAACCAGAAAAGACCTCTGTGGATCTGAAAAACCCGGGATTGAGAAAAATGGAGTGGCCCCTGCACTGGCAAGCAATATCATTTAGGGCGCAAGTCTTCTAGAGTATCCTTTGTTTGGTTCTCGAACTCTCATTTCTTCAACACCTTAATCATCATTTATCTATCTGCACTTTACTTATTCCTACTTCATTTAAAAAAAAAGAAATTACGGTAAAAGAAATTTGTTTTGTTTAAAATTATTTGACCCTCTCACTATTTTTAGTGCAACATTCGAGGCATAGGATTGCAAGGGTGTTTCGCAAAGAAGCAATGTATCTCACTCCATCACCGCAATCTAAAGAAGAGAGATCACTGCAAAGAAGGATGCACCAATATACAATGCGGGCGATATGCAAATTTGGGGGTGGTATTCTTCCTTCACTTTATTTCAAATTTTGTGCTATCACATTGCATTTTAGCTTTAGAAGTTTTATCACCGCATCCTCTTTGATTGCCACAATCATTTGACATGGATAAATTTAGTAAGTTACCACATTCTTTCTCTTTGCTAATTATGATTTTAATGATGAAAAATATGCTTATATGTCTTTCATATATACTAGAGTCAACTTAACTTTAAGATAGTCACCTTATGAAATATATCTAGAAGTTAGGGGTTTGCTAGCTTTCTTTCAAACTCTCTTTACGAAGCTTTCTAAGAACATCGCATGACTTATTTCAATCCTTTAGCAATGAGGATATTGCCGCATTTTAAATTTGGGGGTGAGGTATTTATTTTGACCTTGCTATTTTCTAAAAAAAAAAGAAAAAAAAGAGGAAAATTTTTTCGAATAACAACTCCACTGTCAACGCAATGGGAAACCCATGTTGATAAGAATTAAGTTGTGAAAGGCACTTACCCGTAGTTGGATGTCCGCATGACACACGTGGGGGCAAGCCAAAACGAAAGTAAGTCACCAGGATCAACGTATAAATAAATGACCGCAAGTTCGCTGCCAAGTAGGTATGAGTTTAGTTTGAGGAAGAGTGCATTGCTCATAGTTGGATATCCGCATGACACATGTGGTGGCAAGCCAAAACGAAGGCAAGACGCTTGGATCAGTGCAAGGTCAGTAAGAAAAAAAATAATAATAACAATGTCAAGAAATATGCAAGGATAAAACCATTTGACACCCAGTGGAAATTTTTTTCCTTTTGAAATAAATCATGCGATGTCCCGGAAGTTAGTAAAGTCTTTTTGAAGGTTAAGCTTGTGGTCCCTAGGTCTTAGAAATATTTTAAGAGGAGACTTGAATAAGACTTAAGGAAGCTTTGGTACATAGGATTTAAACGAAGTATCCTTGAGAAATCTAGGAAAAGAACATTGCGGTCGATTTGCTAAAGGAATTCTTTAGCTTATTCTTAAGGACAAACATTTTTTAAATTTGGGGGTGTGATAACGGGTAGAAATGCACGTTATCATAGTGCTAAGTTCTTAAACAATGCTGGCTTGCATTGATAAAATATGTTAAATTGCGTCCAAAAAGCATTAAGTTTATTATATTGCGGCTGCATACATTCATCGCATAGGAACAGTTGATTTTTGTATTTTTGTGCAAAAAATACGTTGACGCAAGGCGGAAATTGCGATCATAGGAAATCATTGGTCGAGCGCAGCATTATCGCAAGGCTTTGCGGTGATTGTGTTCGCAAACATTTGCCCAAGAAGGATTTTTGCAACTTGGTCGGCGCAACATGGTGGGCGCATCTGGGTGAAAGGCATAATTAATCACGATGGGATAGAACTGATGACAGTCGAATCCGAATTAAGTTGACAGCCGCTAAAGAACAAGTACATTCAACTTTTTGGTGACAAATATTAGGTGCATCAGTCAGGAATTAAAGTCGTCCCATCTGTACAAACATGAGAGAGAAGCCGCCTTTCACCCTGGAAGTTCTATAAATAGCAAAGGCATCCTTCAGAAAAGGGGTTCAACAGCTTTTAAGAGTTCACCATTCTGTTCATAGTTTAGCCTTGTTCTTAGATTTTCTTTCATTTTACGGCGGACGCGAGAGAAGAAGGTTGTGTCGACAGATCATTCCGGTAATCTTGGGAGAGCGCCGGAAGCTGCCAGAACAGAGAGAGGGCCGACGCCTACGAAAGCAGGAATATCTTTGGAATCGAATAGAGACTGACAGTGTAAAAGCCTCGGTCAGCAAGGAATTGTTACCAGGCTCTCTACCTTTATCTTTCATTTTTGTTTTGTACTCAAACTCATTTATAAAAATGGAATTTCCTTCTCTATATTTGTTCACTCTCTATTATTTACGCATGAGTAGCTAAATCTGTTGAATGAGTTGAGAAGCATTTAGCTAGCACAACTGGTAATCTTCATTCTATGCGATTATCTTGTATAATGTATGTTTCATTTGTCCATTAGAGATACTTGGGAGGGTAGTCTATGGACAGGATCTAGGCTTGGGAAAGTCAGGTTAGAATCTAAGCTCGAGAGAGTCAGATTAGAACGCATAATCAAAGAGATAGGAGCTTAGGAATAAGCACTATTTGCTATTAACGCATCACATGCATCCTAGATATAGGATATGATTGTGTGCGGTCACCTTGCCTTTTTGCATCTTGCATCATCGCATAGGACAAGAGTAGAGACTTAAAAATAAGCTCTATGGACACTTTTACATTCAACACATGCATCCTAAACTTAGGAGCATCGCATTTGCATTGGAAAATGACTTGTTGTGCATGATTGTAGCATGATCGCATAGTTTGACGCATATCCCAGGTGATGATAGCTACAGAGCTTCTCAACCCGTTCGTCCACATACTCAGTGCATCTATCACGCAATCAAAATTTTTCTCAAGTCCACCGCATTTATTTATTTTTCATCACCGCAAACAACAACCTCAACAACTATTGATTTATTTGGTTACCGCAAAGTTTTCATAAAAATTTCCACCGCAACTTTTTTTCACAAGTCCCTGAGTTCGACCCTGGACTTACCAGGAAACTCAGTGGAATTTACACTTGGATTCCGCTGAGGAAACTTGAGTGCTCAACGCAATTTCACCATCGCATATCATCCACATTTCCACATCATAAAATAACGCATCAGGTAAGTTGATAGATTTCAATTTTAAGGGCTGATTCCGGGGCTTGAACATAGTGGCCACAACTTCTCCTTGAAAGAGAGGACTCAAGCATAGTAGGACTTTGACTTATGTTCATTAGAGGGATCAGTGGTACTTAAGGAGTTAGATGTAACTATAGGGGCATAACGGTTATTGGCCCAACTGTACTTACGAGCGATCTGTGAAGGATTATCACACTATTGATTGGTTGATATGGACACATAATATATCTATAGTAAGAAGAGTTCAGCTATCGGTCTTTGGTCGAGTGCCTGGCTGTTAATGGATGGAGGATCTCGTGACTAAAGAGTTCAGTCAGTTATTCACGTACCGTTGGAGCTTCGAGCTACAGTTCCATAAGGTCCCCTTGGTAGCTCAATGGATTCAAGTTGAGGATAAGTTCTTGGTGTTGACTTGAAATGTTAAAAATGACAAGAGGTAATTCGATTATATATGATATGATCGGTGTGATGTATGAGATACATCAAGTGGAGGATTATTGTAAATGAGATTTATATTAAGTACCATGAAATAGAAAAAGAGCTATGATTTATATGTTTCATGAGATGAAATATTAAACTATAGGTTATAAATATAGTATGGTAAGTTGGTTATCATATATATCTATAATAATATTAATTATTGGATAATTATCTCTTTTTCTCTAATAACCAATTGAGTGGGAGGTTATTGGTAGTTTTATGGTAACCATGAGATAAAAAAAAATGTTTTCCTAAATTTAGTTGTTGTGAGATTGTCTATTCTCAGAAAGACTCATGGTGGTTGTCATGTAAATACGATTTACTAGACGACAGCTAAAGAGAGAGTAGACGATCGTGGAGTGTTTTAATACGATAGTCACTCAGCTGGCCGATTGGCTAAAATATCGCGGAGCTTTTGCTAAACGATCACTGAGCTTCTTCTAAACGATTGGGCATCGTCTATATGATAGACACTATCATCTCCCACTTGCTCAATCGTTTACACGATTGTTCTTCCTCCGGTTTCATCCTCTAACCAAGTTCACAAAGAGCCTACACTTCTGGATTCTCACACCGAGAATTCTAAGGTAGCCATTGTGGTGGTGTCGTACTGAACTCGACAAAGTTGAGGTTTTTGGAGGCCATTCGCTGTGTTCGTTGTGTTCATGGTCACTGTGATCGTGCAATGTAGCAGTCATAGTGTTCGAGCATTCGTGATTGCTGGCTTGCTGATTGTTCGAGCGTTCATGATCAAGGGTGTTGAAGATGAGCCTTCAAAGGTATGTGAATTCTATCCCTTGATCTTCGTAAAGGATACTGTAATTTCGTTTTGTGAATAGCCTGTATGTTTTCGTTATTTGACTGTAATTGTTATTGTTCATATATAAATGAAATTTTGAACGATCATTTCGCTGCTCATGGAAATCCTCATGTCCGATTTCCTTCAATTGGTATCAGAGCCAGGTTGTTCTGATATTTCAAATTTCACTTCGGTTTTGAACTTCTTTTACAGTTTGGTGGGTTTTCTGCATTGCGTTTAATTGCTAAATGCGTTTGTGGATGGCGTTGATGAATTTTTACGGGTTAATTGCCTCTGTTTAAAGCTTTCTTTAAATTACAAAGTGTTAATTTGTGAGGTCCCCTGTGTTTTTGGGCATAATTAACATGCTATCGAGTCTGTAATTCAATGTGTTTGAGTTAGTCGAGTCGTTCGTGATGAAATTTCAAAGCATGGAGATGTTGTTCTCAGCGAAGAAGAAGACCAAGAGTTGGTCGCGTCGTGTAGCCTCAGGTAAATGATCGTTGGGATTTAACTAAATGATCGTGTAGACTTTTCTATGCGATGGGGTAAATCGTTTACTCTATTGCGTAGCGTTGGTTGTTCGATCGCATAGACGCAGGATGTAAACGATCTAGCGGGAGAATATGATGCTCATTGTTTAGAAAAAGGCGTGCACTAAACGATCGTGTAGTTATCATGCTCATCGCATAGTCACTGACTACACGATCACTCGGTACACGATCAGTAGAGAAGCAGACTTCGATCGGACGGTTCAAGACCCAGTTTGCCTGTTTGAACCGGAGACTCTTTGTATTTGTAATAGTTAGCTTTAGTTTTGAGGATTTGAGGCAATTTTTCCCGGTTCATCAATATTTGTTTATTATACATGAGATTTATGTGGTTTATATAGAAAAATGTTTGACATATAGATTTGAAACCCACTTTAGGTTTTTCAATTATTCATGCATCATGTATTATAAGTGTTATAATATTGCATGAAGAAATTACAAGAAAGCATGCACATGCATCATGAAAATATAAGAGTTATATTTATTCATGCAGTAGCATATTCATGCATCATCTTTATATTATAAGTATTATAGTATAAGGGTGAATGGAAGCATGTTTTGCTTGTTTCATTGCTGTTTTGTATAAGTGTTCTATAAAAGGTAGCAATGCATGGAGAATGACACTTAAGCTGTTTATAAATATTATGAATGCCTTGTATATGTTTACTATGCATTGTGGTTTTTTTTTTTGGTTGTTTTTGTTATAAGTGTTATAATAGAAATTAGAACTAAAATCGATAAGAAAGAGTTGCATGCGGACTTAGGGGGAACGCATGTTTTAAAAGGGTTTTAAAATTGGATTGAGATAGACCTAAGTTCAAAGGTTCTAATGGGATTAGCAACCTAGTTTAATCTTTTAAATCGGTTTAATAGGATTAAATTGATTGGCATAAAATGTTAAAATTGTATTAAATCTATCTATAAGGGACTTTTTGTCTAAGGCGGGTTCTATCTAGGCTGGGATACTTAAGCTGACGGAAACAGAACACCCTTACCTGAAAACCTACCTAGAAAGGGGAATTAGAGATTTTCTACAAGCATGCGACCGTTGGTAAAAGATTTTGTTAAAGAGTTTAATGGATGATGATCAAGAGTTGTTTCAGCTATCCAATGTAAAATTTACTCTTGGGCCAACCTAAAAAGTCACTTAGTTAAAATTGTTAGGCATGTTTTTTCTAAGTAAACTAAACCCTAGATTACAAAATGATATGTCAATGATTCCACTCACATTTCTTCCTGTATGTTCATGCCATCAGATTCATGCTTGGCCTCGTGGTGCTTTGGGAGTATCCCCCTTCGGATGGTGCTTTCATGAGTCAATATCAAGGTGTACGGAGAGAGTGTTTATAGTAAGTGGGTGAAGGGTGTGTGTCAGCACGTCCTACAGTCTCTGTCATTGGTTCGCACCATGAGATCATTTTGTACTCCCTTGTGGCACCCTGGGAGCGTCCCCCTTCGGATGGGTTTTTTGTAGTTGGTCAAGATCAAGGTGAACTTCAGAAATGGATAGGGTCACTTTAGGTTTTTCCCCAATCAGAATTTTCCCCTTCGGATTGGCTTCTTGGGGCAGATCTCTAGGGCCTAAAATGGCAGGTCAAACTTACCGGAGAATGTTAAGGATCTATTGACCAAATCAACGATGAATAGTTGTTATAGGAGCATTTGGTATTAATGACTGGTTGAGAATTTCTCAATTTAGAGGAGGGATAATTGACCTCCATTCGGCAGCTTTTGTCTTAAACCTTTGAAGCGTCATTGCAAAACTAGATGTCACACGGGGTTCATGTTAGTTTTGCTAAACCTTATTGGATGTTGTATTTTTTCAACGGGTATTTGCTTAAAACCTAATGTAGATCAATGTGTTCTTGTTTTCAGCAACTTGTTTGTATTTGTGTTTAAAGCGTTTAATTTGACCAATTACATATAGTGGAAAGAGTCTTGTAAAACATATTTCGTGGTAAACGACCTCGATTTTTTCGTGGTTGAGGAGTGTCCTCAAGTCCCAACCCTTGATGCACCGCGAAGTGTTCGCAATGCATATAAGGTGTGGATGAAAGCTAATTCATTGGCCAGACTTCACATTTTGGCTAGCATACCTGATGCTTTGGCCAAAAGGGTTGAGAACATGGTCATTGCACGTGAGATCATGGACTCGTTGCAAGATTTGTTTAAACGTCAGTTCTTACTTTTCGAGCACAAAGAGATGGATGACAAAACTAGTAGTGTTAGTTCCTAAGTTATACTCCAGGAAGGGAAAGCAATTGTTGCTGACTCTATTGAAGCTCATCGAAGAGAAGTGTTCTCTGAAATTGAATTTGGAGATTATTTAGGTTCTAATACAGATCCCGATACTCTCCAAAAGAGGGGGATATCTAAAAACAGTAAATGTGATTTATTGGTCTTGGAGACGTGTTTGGTAGAGAATGATGATTATGCCTGGATCCTTGATTCAGGTGCTACTAATTATGTCAGTTCCTCTTACCAAGGATTCAGTTCCTGGCAAACCTTTCCAGAGGAAGAGATGACTCTTCGAGGTTGTACTGGTGAGGTCGTTATAGCTGTTGCTGTAGGCATGTTGAAGTTATTTTTGGACAAGAAACATTATCTGTTACTGGATAATGTTTTCGTAGTTCCTCATATCAAGAGGAACTTAATCTTGGTTTCTTGTCTTATTGACCAAGGAAATATCGTCTCCTTTTCTGAGAATAAGGTGTTTATTTTCAAGAATGGAATGGAGATTGGTTTTGGTTCAATGGAAAATAACTTGTATGTACTAAGGCCGTTAGTCATAAAACCCTTGTTTATCACTGAAATGTTCAGTACAACAACAACAGCTAAAAGACCAAAGGTTATTCCTAAGGAAAAAGCCAATCTTTGGCATCTAAGATTAGGTCACATCAACCTAAATAGGATTGAGTAATTGGTGAAAAGTGGACTTCTAATGGCAAGATGACCAAACGAACTTTTACTAGAAAAGGTTACAGAGCCAAGGAAGCCTTGGAGCTTGTACATTCTAACCTCTATGGTCCGATGAATGTTAAGGCTCGAGTGGGGCATGAATATTTCATCTCTTTTCAAGGTACAGGTATTCAAGGTACAGGTATCTCTACCTAATGCAATGTAAGTCTGAAGCCCTTGACAAGTTCAAGGAGTATAAGGATAAAGTTGAAAACTTATTAGGTAAGAAGATAAAAACACTACGATCTGATCGTGGTGGAGAGTATATGGACCTCAAATTCCAGAACTATATGATAGAACATGGGATTGCGTCCTAACTCTCGGCCCCAGGTACACCTTAACAGAATGGTGTATCAGAAAAGAGAAACAGAACCTTGTTGAACATGGTTCGGTCTATGATGAGTTATGCTCATCTTCCAGACTCGTTTTGGGGTTTTGTAGTGGAGACTGCATCCTCGAAAAGTGTTTCTAAAACACCTTTTGAGTTGTAAAGAGGCCACAAAGATAGTTTACACCACTTCAGGATTTAGGGGTGTCTGGCACACGTGCTTGTGAATAACCTGAAGAAGTTGGAATTGCGTTCGAAAGTTTGCCTCTTTGTAGGCCCCAGGGAAACGAGAACAAAGTGTTTGATTCTACAAATGCTATCTTCTTGGAAGAAGACCACATTAGGGATAATAAGCCACAAATTAAGCTTATTTTACGTGAGATTTCTAGTGAGACTGAGACTACTGAGGGTTCAACAAGAGTTTTTGGACAGGCTGATAGATCAACAAGAGTTGTTGATGTCGGTACATTTAGTCAACCAGCTCAAGAGTTGAGACTGCCTCGACGTAGTGGGAGGGTTATGAACCACCGGATCATTACATGGGTTTGACTGAATCCCAGAACATCATTTCTAATGATAGGGTCGAGGATCCATTGTCTTTTAAAAAAGGAATGGAGGATGTTGACAAGGATGAATGGATTAAAGCCATGAACCAAGATATTAGAGTCAATGTACTTCAATAACGTTTGGGAGCTTGTGGATTCGCTTGATAGGGTAAGACCTATTGGATGCAAGTGGATCTATAAGCGAAAGCGAGGTGTAGATGGAAAGGTGCAAACCTTTAAGGCTAGACTCGTGACAAAGGGTTATGCTCAAGGTGAGGGAATGGACTATGAGGAAACTTTCTCACCTATTGTCATGCTCAAGTCTATCAGGATGCTTCTATCCATAGCCACATTTTATGATTATGAGATATGGAAAATGGACGTCAAGACTGTCTTTCTTAATGGTAATCTTGAGGAGACCATCTACATGACTCAACCAGAGGGGTTCCTAGTTCCAGATCAAGAGCAAAGAGTTTGCAAGCTTAATAGGTCCATTTATAGGCTGAAACAAGCATCTAGATCATGGAACATTAGATTTGACAGTACGGTCAAATCGTTTGGCTTTGATCAGAACGTTGATGAGCCTTGTGTTTTCAAGAAGATCATCAACAACTTAGTAGCTTTCTTGGTACTGTATATGGATGATATCCTACTCATTGGGAATGATATAGAGTTTTTTTACTAACATTAAGAAGTGGCTAGCTGCCCAGTTCCAAATGAAATATTTGGGTGAGGCACAGTATGTTTTAAATATCCAGATCATTCAGGATTGTAAGAATAAGAGGTTAGCCTTGTCTCAGGCATCGCACATAGATCAAAATGTTGATTAGGTAAAGGATGCAGGATTCTAAGAGGGGTTTGTTACCCTTCAAGCATGGAATTGTATTGTCTAAGGATCAATGTCCTAAGACACCTTAAGAAGTTGAGGAGATGAGACAGATTCCCTATGCTACAGCTATTGGAAGCTTAATGTATGCAATGTTGTATACCAGACCCGACATTTGTTATGCTGTCACCCCCCCCCCCCCCAGGTTACCCTCTTAATCTAGAAGAGGATATGACGGTAGCAGTTACTAGCCCTACTACTAGCATTCACCACCAAGCCTTCCTACCAGTATATCAACCTGCTAAACATTAATAATCTACGCACACAACATGCCTCCATAAGGTTTTACACAAGATTATATAAACACATGCAAACAGCTATGACATAACATCTACAGGAAAAAAAAAATCACAGATTGGCCCAAACATCACTAACAAAGCCCTAGTCCCTCTCAAAATATGTATACATAAAAAGACCATCAACCTAAGTTCTTCTTAACAAGCCGGGCCTTTCTTAACAACGCATCTGTACTGGCTCGTCTGGCGGATATCACTTTCCACCATTTCTTTGCTCCTTTCTGTAGTAGAAAGGTGGCTAGCCCTACTTTCCTGTCCTCTGGACAACTCATAACATTGAAACATTTTTCAACTATATCCAGCCATAACTCGGCTTCAGCTGGGTCTGCTGTACCTTCAAATGTCACAGTCCCTAGGGCTTTAAACCTCTCAATACCATATTTCTTCTCTGGATCAGCTCGTACTGAGCCCACACTGGCTGCTAACCTCTGTGCTATCCTATCAAAAACTACATCTCCTAGCTGGGAATCTGCCCTTACTTGGGGAGTACTAGCCTCTCCTTCAGACATTGTTTCCTGGCCCACTGGATTGTTCACCTTCTTTTTTCCACCCGGTTGGTTCTTTCTAACCTCTGAGCCCCTATTGGTAAGGTAAATATTCTTGCCTCCTGTCTGCTTACTCTATCTGCCACATTGCCTCGACATATCACCTATTATAATGTACGCATGTTAAGAACTCACACTTTGGGGACTTAGAATTATGCATGAACTTTCCCTCTTATTCCCAAAACCTTGCTTTGATACCAACTTATCACCCCCCCTCCCCCATATTACCCTCTTAATCTGGAAGAGGAAATGACGGTAGTAGTTACTAGCCCTACTACTAGCACTCACCACCCTAACCTTCCTACCAGTATATCAACCTGCTAAACATTAATAATCTACGCACACAACATGCCTCCATAAGGTTTTACACAAGATTATATAAACACATGTAAACAGCTATGACATAACATCTACAAGAAAAAAAAATATTCACAGATGTGCCCAAAGATCAATAACAAAGCCCTAGTCCCTCTTAAAACATGTATACATAAACAGACCATCAACCTAAGTTCTTTTTAATAAGCCGGGCCACTCAGTGGCAAAGCAGCAGCAGGATCAACCTTGAGGAATCTGACCGCTACTTGAAAAAGGAAAACACAGAAAATCTGTGAGCTAGTGGCCCAGTGAGTGACTATAGAATCATATTACACCATGCATTATATCACTTTAAACAAGTAATTATATTGATGAGCATCTCAAGCAACTTCCCCTAAACATAAACATTGATAACCATTCTTAAACATCATTAAACATCATTATTCCTTAGTTAAGAACGAGCCTACATCGCTCTAGCTCCCAACGTCTGTTACCGGCCAAGAGACCCGTACTTCGGCCTCTCATTCAGAACTACCTACGTGCACGTGGAGTTTTCTAAGTATCATCAATACCTTAGGTACTATTACCCGGATACCTTCTCCATGTCCTTCAATACCGGGTTATTTTCTAGCATCAATTAAGTTTCATTGCATGTCAGTTACACAAGGACTCATTCTAACATAGCCCTCCGTCAGAACACATGCTTCATATTAGAAACTTAACTTTTGTAATACATTCACAACATACCTTGGCCTGCATTAACACATATACAAGCCAGAGAAGATACGCTAAGCTATTCATTAAGTATTTGTTGCTTGAAGAAATATGAATTCATCATCAACATCACTGTAACTTACATGGTCTTTTATGCATAAGTATTGAAAGCATTAAGTTCATTTAGTCACTCACAGCTCGTCGGGGCTCTTAATGGTTTATACGCCTCTCCTAGCTCTTCTTGGCTTGAAATGACATAATTCTTGGTTAAATTCCTTAGAATTCTTAGAAAAATAACTCAAATAGTTCGTTTACTAATGGAACTTTCCTCAACAAAACAACATTGCTAGCGAGACAACCATTACGAGTGAATTCATCCTCATGAGCGAGATCAACCCAAATTTCCAGCGAGATTTCCTTCTTAAGCAAGATCTTTAGCACAAAATCAACGAAATTATCATCCTGAGTGAGATCCTCATCCCCTTATCTCGCTCTCGCTCTCCACGGTGAGCTGTTTGCTTGTTCTTCCCAAGCAGCTGTCTACTTATGCACAGATTTCTTGCTTCAACTTCAAAAATTCATAACTCAAAATCCAGAAATCCTTTCAAGAAACGTCCTCCTACAAACTTGTTTAGAATCAAGTACCTTTCTTACTTAAAATATCAGCCGAAAATTCCTTGTAGTTTGGCCTGGAGCTTCCAATCTTCACCTCGAGCCCTGATTAATCCGAGATTCTGCCTCTACTACAAATTCTTCACTTTTGGTTATTCTCTTGAAATCTTTCTTCGGCAAGACAACCTCGAAAACTAGATTTTTCCAGCTTTCAAATGGCACTAATTTCACTAAATTTTTTTATGCCAATTGCCGAAACCAAGCTTTTGAAGTTCCACCTTCTTTTAATCTTCCTGCCGCCTCCCGAGCTCTAAAATTAAACCACCACGTCACTCCACACTTAGTGCCTCCAGACAAAACCAATTAGTGAGCCTCCTCCTTTATTGTGTTTTTCCTTCCCTTCTTCTACAACTTCTATAAATAAACATGAATTTCCACTCATTAAATATTTATTATAACATTCCTTTGGCTAAACATGCTTATCTGGGAAACCTAGAGTTTGGGGTTTACATATGCAGTAAGGATTGTCAATCGTTATTAGTCCAATCTAGGATTTGATCACTTGACGGCGATCAAGACAGTCCTCATGTATCTTCAGAGAACAAAGGACTATATGCTCGTGTATGTTGATAAGGATCTGATCCTTATAGGATACATAGACTCTGACTTTCAGATCGATAAAGATTCTCGTAATATGACATCGGGGTTAGTGTTCACTCTGAATGGAGGGGTTGTAGTGTGGCAAAGCATCAAGCAAGAATGCATCACGGATTCCACTATGGAAGCCAAATACGTAGCCGCTTGTGAAGCAACTAAGAAGGCTGTTGGCCTGAGGAAATTCATTACAGATTTGGAAGTTGTTCCAAATATGGATTTACCAATCACTCTTTATTGTGATAACAATGGGACTGTGGAAAATTCGATGGAGCCTCGAAGTCATCGTCGAGGCAAGCATATCGAACAGAAATACCACTTGATCAGGGAGATTATACATTGCGGTGATGTGATAGTCACGAAGATCGCGTTAAGGCATAACGTTGCTGATCCATTTACAAAGGCTCTCGTGGCTAAATTGTTCAAGGGTCATCTGAAGAGTCTGGGTCTACGGGACATGCGACGTCTTGTCTAGGGCAAGTGGGAGAAGATACTGGGGTATGCCCTAGTTTATTCTATATTGTACATGTATTTATCTTGTATTGTACATAAGTCTCCCCAGGCATTAGGATAAGTGGGAGATTGTTGGGATTAATGTCCTAATTCTCCCGGAGTCTCGTAGTTTGTAATATATTCACATTGTTATGAATAAAATAAGAGTTATTTTATCTGCCATTTACTCATATCCAATAAACAAAGCTACATGGTTATCGTATGTAAACTTAAGCATGTATATGAGATATACAAGTGGATCATGCCTTAAGTAATAACCTAAATAGGTCTGTAGTATAAGGATTAAGGTGGGATACGTGATCCTGGTGACACTACGGATACAACCCGCTTTGTAGAGGTTTGCAAGTGTTGTGAACTACTACAGATGGTAGATCCTGACCATTCATGTGGAGACATGCGAGTGGGGGTGTCCTATACAAAGAGTTTTTATAAGACCGGACCACGAGATGATTCTTCTCTGTATATAATGCCATTTATACTGGAGACTTACATCTCACCTAAACGACCATAGGTGACGTGACCTCAATCCTGAGTGTTTTAGGAATTCCTACCTTTAAGGGTGGTCCTTTGATTAGTATAGGTGAAAGTGGCCAGATTGCCAACTCAACATGCCCACCTTTTTGGGAACTTGTCTGATTTGGGAGCTGGAAACTCAGTTATACAAGATTTCTCCCTTAAAGGTTGATTCCAGGACTTGAACATAGTAACCACAGCTTCTCTTTGGAAGAGAGGACTCAGTCATAGTAGAACAATGACTTATGTTCATGAGAGGGATTAGTGGTACTTAAGGAGTTAGATGTAACTGCATGGGCATAACGGTTATTGGCCCAACTGTAATTACGAACGATTTGTGAAGGGTTATCGCACTGTTGATTGGTTGATATGGACACACATAACATATCTGGAGTAAGAAGAGTTCAGCTATCAGTCTTCAGTGGAGTGCTTGGCAGTTAACGGATGGTGGATCCTGTGACTAAAGAGTTTAGTTAGATATTCACTTAACGTTGGAGCTTCGAGCTACAAGTCCATAAGGTCTCCTTGGTAGCTCAATAGATTCAAGTTGAGGATAACTTCTTGGTGTTCATTTGAAATATTCAAATTGACAAGAGGTAATTTGATTATATATGATATGATCGGTGTGATGTATGAGATACATCAAGTGGAGGATTAATGTAAATAAGATTTACATTAAGTACCATGGAATAGAAAAAGAGTTATGGTTTATATGTTTCATGAGAGGAAATATTAAAACTACAGGTTATAAATATAGTATGGTAAGTTGGTTATCATATATATTTATAATAATATTAATTATTGGATAATTACCTCTTTTTCTCTAATAACCAATTGAGCGGGGGTTATTTTTGGTTTCATGGTAACCGTGAGATAAAAGGAAAAATGTTTTCCTAAATTTAGTAGTTTTGAGATTTTCTATTCTCAAAAAGATTTGTGGTGGATGTCAAGTAAACACGATTTACTAAACGACAGCTGAAAAGAGACTAGACGACCGTGGAATGTTTCTATACGATAGTTTCTCAGTTGGTCGATTAGCTAAACGATCGTGGAGCTTTTGCTAAACGGTCGTGGAGCTTCTTCTAAACGATTGGGCATCGTCTATACGATAAACATTGTCATCTCCCACTTACTCAATCATTTACACGATTGTTCTTCCTCCAGTCTCGTCATCTAACCAAGTCCACACTTTGAGCTACCAAACTTCTGGATTCTCACACCGAGAATACCAAGGTAGCCATTGTGGTGGTGTTGTACTCAACTCGATAGAGTCGAGGTTTTTGGAGGCCGTTCGCTGTATTCGTGTTCTTGGAGTTCATTGTGCTCGTGGTCGCTGTGATCATGCAGTGTAGTAGTCGTAGTGTTCGAGCGTTCGTGATTGCTAACTTGCTGATTGTTCAAGCACTCGTGATCAAGGGTGTTGAAGATGAGTCTTCAAAGGTATGTGAATTATATCCCTTGATCTTTGTAAAACATGCTTTAATTTTGTTTTTTGCATAGCCTGTATGTTTCCGTTGTTTAACTGTAATTGTTGTTGTTCATATACAAATGAAATTTGGAATAATCATTCCGTTGCTCATGGAAATCCTCCTGTCTCCCGACATTTTTCACACACGTTAAAGCTTCTATCTCTTTAAGTTTTCTCAGAATTAAAATCAAATTGCTCATTGCCTATTTAGACTTTCATCGCATAGTTTATTTTTCGCATGATTTTTTACTCTACTACGATTACTTTGGTCCTTACTGCTTACACATTTCTTTCCAAACATTCATAGTTACAAATCCCTGAGTTCGACCTCGGCTCACACTAAGAAATTTGTAGTTTGTTTATACTTGGAAAACTATAAGAAAACTTGTGATCAGTGCATGATTAACTACAACTTGCCGAATAGTTAGTTTAACGCATAGTAATTCTTTTACAAGGTAGTAGCGACTTGATGCCGAAAAATTGGGCAATATTCCAATGATACATGTAGCGTTGTAATGCTTCGATTTTTTACGAAGCTAATTTCTGCAATTGGGCTTCAAAAGGCCTTGCACCATTGCAACGGTTGCAGCATCGCGCGACTGTAGTTTATAAGCTTTCTTTTTCGTTTTAGCTGGTATTTTTCTTCTCCATCTCCATGGAAAGGTAAGTTCTAGCTATCTTCTAGTTTATGGGATTTTGAAACAATGTAATTTTGGGAGTTTTGATTAATTATAATTTTTATATCTTGGCTTTGACTTGCCTCTGTTTATCTTACTTAATCAATTATATTTTCTCTTGATTTTCTGACAAACTATTTTAGGATTTATGGTTGAATGCTTAGGATTATCTAGCAGTATATGATATGAAATTGTTTGTGAATCCATAAGAAGCAATAGGTTAGTTTGGCTTGCAATTTGTTATCTAAAAATGGATTGTATTGTTCCTATCAACCTAGAGACAACCATAGTGGGTGTTTAACTTGACGATGGAAGTTAAACATTAATCCTAGCATAAGCCCTAGAACTCAATGCGGTTAGGTAATCATGTTTAATATGGATTCATTTAAGCATGTTTAGCTAATTAGGTAATTAGGGCTTTCAGTCTGAAGTCCAATCGATTGGGCTAGGCATAGTTAAAAAACTAAAATTACATTAAGCAATTCGATGATCGAAATTACATTGAACAATTCCAATTCCCTTAAGCTATATCGTTTCCTTTAATTGAATTTCTATATTTTTATTTACTTGTATTTTTTTTCTTTTTGTGCAATTCCTATTTCAATCTACACCAACCCCCCCTATTTTACCACTTTAACTAAAAATTCACTTTGAGGAACTAATCTTTAGTGCTTCCCTGAGGTTTGACCTCAAACTTGCCATTTGTACTATAGTTAGTATAAGTTGTTCGTTCGGTGATTTATAAATATTATTTGACTAGTAAGGATTTATAGGTGACAATAAATTTCGAGCTGTCAAATTGGCGTTATTGTCGAGGAAGCCAATTAGTTCTTCTTAGTTAGTTATTAGTTAAAGTTTCTTTTTCTTTGCTTTATTTTCTTTCTTGCATCAGTTGGGCATGATAGGATTTCTAAATCAATCTTGGACATCCAAAAGTCGAGTTGCAGGTTTTGACAACGAGGTAAATAGCCTTGACTGTCACATTGCCGAGTTGACTGACTTGGTTGGCCACATGACATAGTGGAGTTCGGTGTAAGCAAAGGAAGTAGGCTCGATGTTGCAGTGGAGTCCAATACCACATGGTCATTTCGAGGAGGGGTGTTATGGTCATTTGGACTACGAGATTCACCATTCTTGGTGGGAGGAATCCATTGACCATAGATACTTAGGAAGGCAGCATAGCTTAAACGACCAAGATTTCACAGCACCATACCAGTCGACTCATGCTCAGTCTTTAGGGTCAGGTAAGTCTTTAGAGGCTTTGGTTATGGAGCTTGTTGTTTACACTTTTGAGCTTCAACAAGACAACCTCCGTAGGTAGCAGAAGTTCGAGCACTTCTAGCAGGAGAGACTTTACCCTGAGGCAGAGGCGAGAACTAACTTGCAAAGCCTGAGTGACCTTGTTACTTAACTTGCAACTTTAGTTGGGAGGCTGGACGAGTCATGGCCAGACCATTCCTTAGATTTTTTAGAGGCTCAGAGGTATGAAGTCCATGTTGACACGGTGGAGGAGGATGAACCAACTCCTGGAAATTTGTTCCCAGGTATGACTTTGGAGTTCTTAATTTCTGAACTTGCTAATAGCTCTCTTTAGTTTTAGCAGGATGTTCAAGCTCAGCTGCAAAGCATGATCAACCATGTTTCCCAGCTGATAAAGGTCGTGCAGAGATTGGAGATCATGCCAGAGCAGCCCATCGTCTGTACCTTAGAGGTAGAGTTCCTTGTGGAGTGCTACTACTCCAGTGATGATGAGGACATTTGTGAGGCTAAGAAGGATCCCCAGCCTAAATATGATGACCTTCAAGTGATAAAGTTAGAGGTTGATAGACCTCACCGTGTTCTAACTCCTAATACTTTGTATATATTTGAATTTTCCTTACCTAGTCCTCATGAGTCTATTGAGTCTTTTGTTTGTTTCGACTCTTTTAGGTCATTTGAGTCTTTTCATTCTTTTTTTTTTTACCTTTTGTTTTATTAAAAAAAAAAATACAAATTCAACCTATCTGGTTCTCTTCAGAAGATGAGAAGCCTTATAGCCTTACCGGGCTATATTGACTTATTCAAGAAGTCCTTTGTCTAAGTCTTGCATGCTTAGAATTGTATTATATGGCTTGTACATTTGTTGTCACCTCGAAAGTCCTAGGTGATAGATGTTAAGTGATTGAAAGCTCAACCTAGTAATGCATGCCTAAGTTTTTGCCAAACTCTTGTTTTGTATTGTGAAAGCCAAGTGTAGAGTAAATAAAAAGAAAGTTTGTAAAAGGAAAATCATGTTGTAAAGTAAAAGAAAGTTTGTATGTTATTTTTGAAGGGGATTACTCCCCTTTCTTGGGATTATGATTAACTTAGGGTGGTTATGAGACCCGTAGTTTCCCTCTGAGTTAAAGTACCCCAAGGAATGAGTAAGCTTTGGCACCTTGTTAGGAGACGTTGCTTGTAGTTAGATGTCTTTCACGTAACCTATGTGGGCAAGCCAAAACAAAAGTGATGTGTCTAGATAAGGGAGCGTCTTTTATGTAAAGTAAGAAAATGAGGGGAAAAAAACAAAAATAGAATAAAAGTTTGATTTTCTTAAGTCCTTCATTGCATTACTGATTCTAGGAAGCTTAGCTCTTGAACCTTCGAGCTAGGGTGGGAGGAAAACGAATTGAGAGCCTTATAAAACCATTCCAGGTTTTGCGGGCTTAAATAGTAGGGCTTTGGGCTCACTCATGCATGAATAAGTGTAAAATTCTTTTTAAAATGTGCTTCATTGATTGATTGTACTTGGATGTCATTTTTTATTGCAAATCTTATCCTTAGAGGCTGTTGAGATTAGAGTAACGACCCTTGTGATTGAGCAAGCATATTTTTTTTATGTGAATGTGTGATTTTAGCTTGCTCAAGGACAATCAAGAACTAAGTTGAAGGTGTTTGATAGCACAAAAAATGTGCTATTATCCTCTTCTTAATTCTAGTTCGTTACTACATTTAATGTGTTTATTTAGTGTTTTTTTAGGTATCGAGCATCTTTGAGGTGGAATCTGTTGTTACGAGCTATTCGAGGTTAATTTGAAACAATTAGAAGCTAATTTGAGCAACCGAGCTTCAGAAGGATGTGAAATGACAAAAATGCCCATAGACAGAGCGTTGCAATGCTACAAAGCAATAGCGACTTGACCGTGGAAAACAGGGCAACGTTGCAACACTCCAATTTTTAATGGAGGCATATGCGAGGCCTCGCAACGTCGCGACACTGTGACTGTAGTTCATAAGGTTTCTTCTTCGTTTTAGGGTAGAAGTTCATGCAATAATCGACCCCCAATCAGCTCCTAAGCCAATTTCTTCCTCTTTTCACCTCTCCACTTGTATTTTTATCTATTTTCTTCCATCTTCTCATGTAATTAATAGAACAATGTCGAGATTTGCTTCTCTGTCTCCATGGGAAGGTAAGTTCTAGTTTAGGGGATTTTGGAACAATGTAATTTTGGGAGTTTTGTTTAATTGTAATTTTCATATCTTGGCTATGGGTTTGCCTCTGTTTATCTTACTTAATCAATTATATTTTCTTTTGATTGTCTGATAAACTACTTGAGGATTTGTGATTGAATGCTTAGGATTATCTAGCAATAAGTGAAATGAAATTGTTAGTGAGTCCATAAGAAGTAATAGGTTAGTTTGGCTTGCAATTTGTTGTCTAAAATAAATTGTATTGTTCCTATCAACCTAGAGAACACCATAGTGGGTGTTTAATTAGACGGTGAAAATTAAACATTCATCCTAGCATAAGCCCTAGAACTTAATGCGGTTGGGTAAGCATGTTTAATATGAATTCATTTAAGCATGTTTAGCTAATTAGATAATTAGGACCATTGGTTGGATGTCCAATCGATTGGGCGAGGCATAGTTAAGAAACTAAAATTACATTAAGCAATTCGACGATCAAAATTACATGGAACAATTCCAATTCCCTTAAGTTAGGTTGTTTCCTTTAATTGCATTTCTATGTTTTACTTTACTTGCATTTTATTCCTTTTTATGTAATTCCTATTTTAATCCACACCAATTCCTATTTTCATGCTTTCTTGAGGTTCGACTCCGGACTTGCCACTTATACTACCAGTTAGTATAAGTTGTTCGTCCGGTGATTTATAAATATTATTTGACTAGTAAGGATTTATAGGTGACGATAAATACCGTCTAGCAAAACTCAAAATAAAAGGTAATAAGTTTCTCTTAGTACCTATCTTTGGCACTTGAGACTTGGCCACATTAATCTCAATAGGATTGGAAGATTGGTTAAAAGTGGACTCCTAAGTCAGTTAGAAGACAAATTTTTACCTCCATGTGAGTTCTGTCTTGAAGCTAAAATGACCAAAAGATCTTTTATAGGAAAAGATCTTAGAGCCAAAAATCCTTAGAACTCGTACATTTAGATCTTTGTGGTTCGATGAATGTCAAAGCACGAAAAAGATATGAATATTTCATCAGTCTTATTGATGATTATTCAAGTATGTTTATGTAATGCATCACAAGTCCGAAGCCCTTGAAAAGTTCAAGGAGTATAAGGCTGAGGTTGGGAATCTGTTAGGCAAAACACTTAAACACTTCGATCAAATCGAGGTGGAAAGTATATGGACTTGAGATTTCAGGACTATTTGATAGAACATGGAACCCACTCTTAGCTCTCAAAACCTGGTACAACTCAACAAAATGATGTATCAAAAAGGAGAAATAGAACCTTGTTAGACATGATTTGTCCAATGATGAGCTATGCTCAATTGCCTGATTCGTTTTGAGGATATGCAGTAGAGACCGCTATATACATTTTGAATATGGTTCCTTCAAAAAGTGTTTTTACAACACCATATGAGTTGTGGAGAGGGCATAAAGGTAATTTACATCATTTTAGAATTCGGGGATACCCTACACACGTGTTGGTGAAAACCTCAAAGAAATTGGAACGTTGTTCAAAATTGTGCCTTTTCATAAGATACCCCAAAAAGACGAAAGATGGTCTATTTTATAATCCTTAAGATAATAAAGTGTTTATGTCAACAAACGCTACTTTCTTAGAGGAAGACCACATTTGAGATCATCAACCTCGCAATAAACTAGAATTGAGTGAAATTTCCAAAGAAGCTACAGATAAATTAACAAGAGTTGTTGATCAGATCAGTCCTTCAATAAGAGAAATTGATGAAGCTGGTAATTATAGTCAGTCACATCCTTCTCAAGAATTGAGAGTTCTCGACGTGGGAGGGTTGTTCATCAGCCTGACTGTAGCATGGGCTTAACTAACAGGCAATGAATAATGTAGACTGAGACGGATCAAAGCCATGGACCTGGAAATGTAGTCTATGTACTTCAATTCGGTATGGAAACTTGTAGATCAGTCAGATGAGGTAAACCTATTGGTTGTAAATGGATCTATAAGAGGAAACGAGACTAATTCAGTAAGGTACAAACCTTTAAGGCTAGAGATATGGGGTGTACTATGAAGAAAGCTTCTCCTTATTGCCATGCTAAAGTCTATTAGAATACTCTTGTACATTGCCACATTTTATGATTATGAAATTTTTAAAATGGATATCAAGATAACCTTTCTGAATGACAATCTTGAAGAGAGTATCTATATGGATCAACTAAAAGGGTTCATTGAACGTGGTCAAAAGAAAAAGGTTTGCAAGCTTAAACGATCCATTTATGGGTTAAAACAAGCATCTAGATCTTGGAATATAAGATTTGACACTGCGATCAAATCCTATAACTTTAAACAGAATATTGACGAACCTTGTGTCTACAAGAAATTGTCAAAACCATGTAGCCTTCCTAGTATTGTATGTCGATGACATCCTACTCATTGGGAATGGTGTGGGATTCCTGACTAACGTTAAGCAATGGCTAGCAACCCAATTCCAAATGAAATATTTGGAAGAAGCTCAGTATGTTCTTGGAATTCAAATCATTCGGAATCGCAAGAGCAGAACGTTAGCCCTCTCTCAAGCATTGTATATAGCCAAGATGTTGTCTAGATATAAGATGCAGAATTCCAAGAGGAGTTTGTTACCTTTCAGGTATGGAGTTCATCTGTCGAAGAAACAATGTCCTAAGACACCTACAAAAATTGAGGGTATGAGACGTGTTCTCTATGCCTCAATAGTTAATAGTTTGATGTATGCCATGTTATGTACATGACTGACATGTATTATGTAGTAGAAATAGTTAGTAGGTATCAGTCCAATCCAGGATATGATTATTGGACTGCCATTAAAATTATCTCAAATATCTTAGGAGAACGATGGGCTATATGCTCATGTATGGTACTAAGGATCTGATCCTTATAGGATACACCGACTCTGATTTTCAGGCCGATAAAGTTTCAAGAAAATCTACATTAGGATAAGTGTTCACTTTAAACGAAGGAGTATAAAGCAAGGTTGTATTGTTGACTCTACCAAGGAGGCTGAGTATGTAGCTATATGTGAAGTAACAAAGGAGGCTCTATGGCTTAATAAATTCTAAACATATTCAAAAGTGGTTCCAAATATGCATCTGTCTATCACTCTTTATTGTGATAACAGTAGCGTAGTTGCAAATTATAAAGAACCCATAAGTGATAAGCGCAGGAAGCACATTGAACACAAATATCATCTCATCAGGGAGATTATGCAACGAGGAGACGTGATCGTCAAACAGATAGCCTCGGAGCACAACATTGTTGATTCTTTTACAAAGGCCCTCACGACTAAATATTTTGAGGGTCATCTTGTGAGTCTAGGACTATGAGCTATGTAAATATGGGTATGTGACGCCCTAGTTTATTGTATTTATGTTTTTTCTCCCACAGTCAACATTATATGTAGGCGACCCCATTGGAGTTTTAGTCAAAGTGGGAGTTTGTTGGGTTTTTTGTCCTAAAACTCGTGGTTTATAAACAATAAACGAATTCTATTTTACAATAAAGTTGTTATTGAGGTTTATTTAGTAAAGATGTTATTCAATGTGTGAATTGCATTTAAAACTCCTAAATCTAATAAACTAAGAACCCTTGCCTACAGAATGAATACTTGAACTATACATGGAGACATAAAAGTGGATCAAGTTCGAGTAATAGCCAAAATGGTCTATAGGATAAGAATAAGGTTCGGTACCTTATCTTGGGGACATTATGGATGTCGACCACTTTGTATTTGATATAAATGATGTGATCTTGAATCGTTCATGTGAAGAAATTTGAGTGGGGGTGTCCTATGAAATGAGTTTGCATAAAATCGGACCGAGAAATAGTCACTTTTACTTTATAACGTTGTTTATTGTTAAGACTGATTATTTCAATACGATGACCTAGTTAACTCGATCTTAATCCTGAGCTAACTATGTACTCATGTTTATTCTAAATTATCCTGTAATCTGCATAAGTGAGGCTAGCTCGAGTACATCGACTTAATAAGCCAACAATTTTAAGGATAAGGTCGGGTAGATACTTGGGGACACAGTCATGCAAGATGGAATTCACTTCTACCTGATTCTAGGGATAGTAGATAGGTTGTTTTTTTAGTACTGACACTATGTCTTGAACAAAGGCCCTCACCCTCTCATTGGATTTAGTTTGGTGATTGGACCACACTCCAGTTGTTCATTAGAGGATCAGTGGAACATAAGAAACAAGATGTAATTACATGGGTAAAATGATAATTTTGACCCAGTTATAACTATAAACAACCTATGAAGGATCAGCTTACTAATTATGGTTATATTAAGTGGACAGAAATATATCTATAGTGACGTGTGCAATTACTAGGCTATAGTGGAGTGTCCCGATAGTTAAGGAATGTTGGTTAACTAGGTTAAAGAGTTTAGCTGATTAATCTCGGATTGTTGGACCTCATGATCTGTAGGTCTGTTAGGTCCCCCTGCTAGCTCATATCAGACTAAACCTTAGAATAGTATGATGAGAAAATATGAACCGTTCAAATTTAATTTAGGAAGTAAATGTTAATTATATTCGATATACTTAATGTCTTATCGTTTAATTATGAATTAAACAATATGGAGAGTTAGAAATATTTTAAATATGATTTAAATATTGTACACATGAATAGGGGGATTCATGATCGGGATTGGTGTTAATTATTAATTTAATATTTGATATAAAATTAATATTATTAATTAAATTATTAAATTATTTATTTAAATTAATGATTAGAATTAATTTTATTTAAAATTCTTTTTAAAATGAGTTATTTCAATTACTTTTAAGAAAATTATTTTCATTTAAGAATTTGATTTTTGAATTTTGGAAATTCAAGAATGGAGTTAGTGAATTTTTCCCACTTTTCTCCTCCTTAAAACACCTCAATCACCACTTTAATCAAGCTTCAATTTGCTGTCATTTTAACGTAATTTTGTGATGCATGATTTCTTTTTGAAATAAAGGAAGAAATTGTTGAGATTGGAGTTGGAAAAATTGGCTTTTCAAGCTGAATTTTATCTCTCAAAACCATAGCTCCAAGTTTTCTCAAACTCCATTTTCCCTTAAAATTCATCACAACTTTGGATCCCAAAATCTATTCTAGTGTGGGAGAATAGCAGGGAAGACTCTAGCGATGGTCCACGAAGTGTTCATGAAAAAAAAAAAAAAAAAAAAAAAAAAAAAAAAAACATCCAGAGAATTGCTTCAATTTTGAGCTACATCAAGGTTTATTATTCAAAACTCTGTTTTACAGTTTTGAACAAGCATGCTTAATCCATAAAATTAATGGAATTAAAGTGATTTAGATCCAATTTGCTTCCACTTGCATGTTCTTTATTAACTTGCTATTATTGGTCTATATTCGTGGACACAAAATTATATTTCTAGTGAGAAGTGTGCAGCTGTGGGTCTTTAGTGGAATGTATCCACAATTAATGAATATTGATTAATGTGGTTAATGAGTTTAGCCAATTAATCTCATATCGTTCAAGTTTCTTATCTATAGGTCCATGAGGTCTTTTTCCTAGCTTGTAAAGAGTATTGAGGTAATTATGTCTTGAATAAATTTTGAAATGTTCAAATTTGCTTAGGGAAATAATATAATGTATAATGATATATTATAATATAAAGTTTATATTTTTTAAATTTAAATTTAACTTTAATTTTGGATACGATTCAAAATTAATTTATGAGAGAATTAAATACTAGAAGTAGTTCAAATATTAATTTAATGTGAATTGGATTCATATTAAAACTATAAGTTAAAACTAATGCATATTAGATGCACATTAAAAGTATAGGTTATGAGAGAAATACAATTGAATATGATTCAAATGTAGATTAAATTGAATATTAGATATTTAATTTTGTAATTAATTAATTGAAGAATTAATTGATAATTTTATTTTATTTGATTTAATAAATTAATTCAATTAAAACTATAGGTTATGTAGAGATGTTCATTTAAATATGATTGTATTAAATATGAATGTATCTACACATATGTGTATATGTATGTGTGTGTATATATATATATATGTATATATATATGTATGTATGTGTGTATATACATATATGTATGTATGTGTGTATATATATATGTATATATGTATGTATGTGTATATATTAGTATAATATGTTACTATGTTATCACCGTATGATGTTATGAAAGATTAGATAAGTGATAATTTATCCTCTTATCACTAGCTAGATTAGATAAATTGGGTCACCATATGAACTGACCCAATTTTAGGGACATCCTTATTCCTTCTTGCATGCTAGATTAAATAAGTGATAATTTATCCTCTTATCACTAGCTATCTATTATTGTGATCGTACAGGTTCACTACTACGAAAGACTATTATCCTACGGGCTCATTACTATGGAAGACTGTGATTCTACAATTCATTACTATGGAAGACCATGATCCTACGGGTTCACTACTATGTATGATTGTGATCCTATAGACTCACCATGTAATGCCCTGAGTTTAGGAGAGGGACGTGAATGAACTGATATCACATTTGAATGAGATGGATCCTGAGGACATAAAAGTATTTTTAAGAAAGACATAAAAGAATTGAAAGTCATTACCTATACAACAAGGTGTACCTTCCTTTTCGGTGGTTCAATCATAAGAACTCCAAAGTCAAATATGCTTAGTCTGGAGCAATCCTATATTGGTCGACCTCTAGGAAATATTTTTAAGAAGCATGTAAATGAGGAATAACATGCTGAAAGGACCCGTGTTGGTTTGTGGGGAGAACTTTCACTCTTAGAAGCATTCGAGACAACCAAGGACGTCATAACCAAATCGTAGAGGATGTAGGACAATGTCGGAGCAATCAAGTGTCGGATTTGAATTTCAAATCCTTGTCTAAATCTAGGCCTAAGGCGTCTAGATGAGTATGTTTGTGCGTCTTCGTGGCCACCAGATATATGTGAAAGGACATGTTAAATTGTAGACTTGGATGGCCATCCATATTGAGCTATAATACACAAGCCACACTAGTTATAGACATTCAATTGCATGTGATTGTGTAGTCTGATTCTAGGAATGGAGTTACTGAGTATTTTAAATACTCATTCTTTTCTTAAAATATTTTTAAGGTAAGTGTAAGGATGTACAGGGCACTTGACGAGGTGGTCTATTGACAGGGCGATAGAACTAGTAGTGAAGTCGTTTCCTCTTCAGTCCCGTGTTATGAACTTTTCAGTGTTTTATTAAGATTACAGTGCTAGTTGTTTTGCTCTCCATTGTTAATGTATTCTTTTAGATGTTTTTCGGTGACCCAAAATTAAATTTTATTTTAGTATTCTTTAAATTATTCAGCGAACTCTTATTTTGTAGAAAATAACAAGGTATTTAAGTGGAGTTTATTGGGTTTTTAGAAAAATCAAAGGCCTAATGGCATTCTTGTAAATAATGAGCAGTGGCATTTTTGTAATATCTCTTTTCTTCTCCACTTAGGGCACATTAGCGTGACTTTTTGAAAAGAGAAAAAAGGGAGCTGCCTGGGAATTTTTCGATGCAGCAACAACCGCCTGAAGAACAAGGAGCCGACTGGGACGAGATTGGAGTTCGGATTTCGTCCGACTGTGGGTGGTTCGTTTGGCATGTGTCCGCGGCGTGCTCGCGTGGTTTCAGTCAGCGGTCGGTTCTCGCGTGGTTTAGCGGCCGGTTCTCACATGGTTTAAGTCAGTTTCAGTCTGGTGGGTGCCGAGTTTGGGTGTCGCGGTCCGGTCTGAGAACCTCGTCATGGAGGCTGTTTCTGGCAGAGGTGAGAGATACACGCGGGTCTACACGTGGTTCTCCGGTCAGAGGCGAGTAGCACACTATTTTGGGCTGTTTTGCAGTGGGTTGTTCTTAGTTTTCAGAGGCACGTTGTGTGCGGATCTCTCTTGGTATCAGTGGATACTGAAATTACAGATTGGTGAATTCGTTGATTATCTGTAATTTGTAAAATTCCTTTATTGCTCATTAATAAATTAATTCAAGTTCGTTCTCAAAGTGAATGTAGACCAAACTGGTCGAACCATTATATATCTTGGTGTTTTTTACTGCTTTCGATTTATTTCTGCTGATTTTTTGCCTTATGTTTGGCCATCTAAGTTAGGTTCAGAAACTCTCACAAGTGGTATCAAAGCTCTAGTTGATCCAAGGAGGGTGTGTGGTAGTGTGTGTTGGCATTTTCTGTGTTCAAGTATTTTTGTTGGAATTAATTTGACAGATGGCTTCGATGTCTACACGGTTCGAAGTTGTTAAATTTGATGAGAAATGTGATTTCAGGTTATGGAAGAAAAAGATTAGGGCTATTCTGGTACAACAAAAGGTAGCCAAAATCTTAGACGAAGATAACCTTCCACCAACAATTACAGAAGTTGAAAAAAGGGATATGGATGAGATTGCCTATTCGACAATAATTCTGTATCTGTCAGATGGAGTGCTTAGGCTAGTAGATGAGGCCACTACTACAGCGCAGTTGTGGAAGAAACTGGAAAGTCTTTATTTGACTAAGTCCTTGCCAAATAAATTATATCTAAAGGAGAAATTCTTTGGATATAAGATGGACTCAAGTAATGGCTTAGAAGAGAACCTATATGAATTTCAGAAGATTATAGTTGATCTCAATAACATTGGTGAGAAGATGTCGGATGAAAATCAAGCAGTTATTCTTCTGAATTCTTTGTCAGAATCGTATCGAGAAGTTAAGACGGTTATTAAATATGGACGGGATTCATTGTCCATGGATATAGTGTTGGATGCCTTGAGAACGAGAAATCTCGAGATTAAAAAGGAACGCAAGGATGGAGAGTTACTCATGGCCAGAGACAAAAATGAGAAAAAGAACGGAAAAGGAAAAAAGTCGAGATCCAAGTTGAAATCAAAGAGAAAAAGCAAAAAATGTTTCCTATGTCATAAAGAAGGACACTTTAGAAAAAATTGCCCTTTGAATAAGAGCAAGGAAGCATCAAGTAACAAGCATATAGGGGATTCTAGTGCAGCAAATATTACTGATAGGTATGATTCAGCAGAGGTTTTGATGGTGTCCAGTAGGGACAATCAGAATGCTTGGATCATGGATTCAGGGTGCACATTTCACATGACTCCTAATCGGGATTTCATGATTGACTTTCAGGAAAATGATGGGGGATCAGTTTTGCTTGGTGATAATGGTGCTTGTGATGTAAAAGGAATTGGGTCAGTTCGAATTGCAACACATGATGGTATGATCAGAATTCTTACAAATGTAAGGTATGTTCCAGAACTCAAACGAAATCTAATTTCTCTGGGCGAATTAGATAGAGCAGGTTATTCTTATAAATCTGAGAATGGAGTTCTAAAGGTTATCAAAGGTTCTTTGGTTAAGTTGAAGGGGACCTTGAGGAATGGTCTTTATGTGTTGGGGAGTACTGCAGTTTCAGGTAGTGTTACTGTTGCATCTGGGAAAGAAACAGATAAGTCTATGTTATGGCATAATAGACTAGCGCAGTCAGGTAGTGTTACTGTTGAATTCCCATTTTGTGAACATTGCATAATGGGAAAGTCTAGTAGAGTGAAGTTTGGGAAAGGGAAGCATTCTACCACGGGAATTTTGGATTATGTTCATTCAGATTTGTGGGGTCCTACAAAGGTACTTTTTATGGGAGGTTCGAGATACTTTATGTCGATCATTGATGACTTTTCAAGAAAGGTGTGGATGTATCGACTGAAACAAAAGGATGAAGCTTTTGAAAAATTTCTTGAATAGAAAAAGCAGGTTGAGAACCAGACAGACAAGAAGGTAAAGTATCTGAGGATAGACAATGGTTTGGAATTTATGAATCATAAATTTGATAAATTTTGCAAATCTGAGGGAATTACGAGGCATTTCACTGTTACGTACACTCCACAGCAGAATGGTTTAGCTGAGAGGTTCAATAGAATAATTATGGAGCGTACAAGATGTCTCTTAACAAATGCTTCATTACCCTTGCAATTTTGGGGGGAAGCTACCCAAACAGCCTGTTATCTTATTAATAGGAGTTCGTCTTCCGCTTTAGGCCTAAAGAGTCCTCAGGAGATATAGACAGGAAAAGCTCCTAGCTTGGATCATCTCAGAGTGTTTGGATGTTCAGCTTATGCTCATGTTAAGGAAGGGAAGCTGAATAAGAGGGCACTGAAATGTATGTTTATTGGCTATTCTCAGGGTTTTAAAGGATATAAACTTTGGTGCTTGAAAGAGTGTAGAAATAAATGCATTATCAGCAGAGATGTGACTTTAATGAAATAGAGATGCCATTTCGTGTCAAAGAGCAGCAGAAACAGCAAACAGTTAATCAGATTGAGGTAGAGGTTAGAATTGATTCTAAAGCACGACCATCAGTTAGTTCAGGTGATTCCAGTGATCAGTCATCCAGTTCTGATGGTAGACAACCTCAACTGCAGAGGACTTTGATTGATGAGGGAGATTTGAGTGAAGAAAGCTCAAGTAGCAGTGACCTACAGAACTATCAGCTTACACGTGACAGGCCTCAGTGGGTGAGGCAAGCTCCTACGAGGTATGGTTATACTGATTTAGTTGCTTATGCTCTTACTTGTGCAGCTGACAGTATTGAAGTAGAGCCTCTTACTTTTTTGAGGAGGCTATTGTATCTGATTCGAAGGAACAGTGGAAGGATGCTATGGAAGCAGAGTTGTTCTCGTTGCAGAAGAATCAGACATGGTCATTAGTTACAAAGCCTCCTAATCAGAAACTCATTCAGTCAAAGTGGATTTATAAAATCAAGCCAGGTACAGGAGGTGACAGCAAGCCTAGGTATAAGGCTAGACTGGTAGCCAAGGGCTACACTCAAAAGCAGGGAGTTGACTTTCATGAGATTTTCTCTTCGTTGATTAATTTTATCTATTGTTGTTCACTTTGATATGTTTATTGAACAGATGGACGTCACTACAACTTTCCTTCATGGTGAATTGAAGGAAGTGGTCTACATGGCTCAATCTAAGGGCTATGAGGTGAAAGGAAAGGAATACATGGTTTGTCGTCTTCACAGGTCCATCTATGGACTGAAGCAATCACCGAGACAGTGGTATATTAGGTTTGACACCTTTATTCTGAAGCAGGGGTTTCACAGGAGCTTATATGATGCCTGCGTGTACTAGAAACTATCTCAGAAAGGTACATATACTTATCTACTTCTGTATGTAGATGATATGATTCTAGTGTCTAAGGATTATTTTGAAATCTGTGATCTCAAGAAACGATTGAGTAGTGAATTTGAGATGAAATATTTAGGTGAATTGAAAAGGATCCTAGGCATGGACGTGAAAAAAGATAGGGAGAAAGGTTTGTTAACCATTTCGCAAGAGTGTTATGTGCATAAACTGCTTGAGAAGTATAATATGTCTGGTTGTAAGGCAGTTTTGACACCCTTAGCATCTCATTTTAGGCTTTCTTCGTCTCAATGTCCTGTTACTGAATAAGAAAGGTTAGAGATTGCTAATATTTCCTATTATAATGTTGTTGGAAGTATTATGTATTTGATGATTTGTACTAGGCCTGACTTTGGTTATGCTATGAGTATGATAAGTAGGTTTATGTCAAATCCTGGGAAGGAGCATTGGAATGCAGTTAAATGGGTGCTTCGATATTTGAAAGGTAGTGCCAGTATATCATTGTGTTTTAGAAGGAATTGTGATAAATCAGCACTGTTGGAAGGCTTCACAAATGCAGATTATGCTGCAGACCTTGACAAAAAAAGGTCTCTATCAGGTCACATTTTTCGTTTGTTTGGTAATGTGGTCAGTTGGAAGGTTGTTCTACAGTCAGTTTTTGCCTTGTCTACTACTCAGTTAGAGTATATTTCAGTGGGTGAAGCTGTGAAAGAGGCAGTGTGGTTGAAAAGGATAGCTGGTGAGTTGTTGTCGCAGAAGTTCATTCCTATCGTCCGCTGTGATTGCAAGAGTGCTATTCATCTTGCGAAGAATCCATCTCATCACGAACGGTCTAAGCATATCGATGTCAAATTTCATTTTATCAGAGAAGTCGTGGCCCAAAAAGATGTTGAACTGGTCAAGGTTCATACAGTTGAGAATTTGTTAGATATGTTAACCAAGGTTCTTCCAGCCCATAGGTTCAAATACCTATTAAATGGGTTGAATATTCAATCTGGATGATAAGAAGATTAGAGAATCAGCTTGACACTTAAATATTCTTGTTATGAGGGAGATTTGTAGAAAATAACAAGGTATTTAAGTGGGTTTTATTGGGTTTTTGGAAAAATTAAAGGCCCAATGACATTCTTGTAAATAATGAACAGTGGCATTTTTGTAATATCACTTTTCTTCTCCACTTAGGGCACATTAGCGTGACTTTTTGAAAAGAGAAAAAAGGGAGCCGCCTGGGACGAAGATTGGAGTTCGGATTTCGTCCGATCGTAGGTGGTTTGTTCGGCGTGTGTCCGCGGCATGCTCACGTGGTTTCAGTCCGCGACGTGCTCGCGTGGTTTTAGTCAACGGCCGGTTCTCGCGTTGTTCAGCGGCTGGTTCTTGCGTGGTTTAAGTCAGTTCCGATTTGGTGGGTGCCGAGTTCGAGTGTCGCGATCTGGTCTAAGAAGTTCGTCGTGGAGGCTGTTTCCGACAGCGGTGAGAGATATGCGGGCGTCTGCACGTGGTTCGCCGGTCAGAGGCGGGTAGCACACTATTTTTGGTTGTTTTGCAGCAGGTTGTTCTCAGTTTTCAGAGGCGACGTTGTGTGCGGATCTCTCTTGGTATCAGTCGATACTGAAATTACAGATTGGTGAATTCGTTGATTATCTGTAATTTGTAAAATTCCTTTATTGCTCATTAATAAATTAATTCAAACTGGTTCTCAAAGTGGATGTAGACCAAACTGGTCGAACTACTATATATCTTGGTGTTCTTTACTGCTTTCGATTTATTTCTGCTGATTGTTTGCGTTCTGTTTGGCCATCTAAGTTAAGTTCAGAAACTCTCACATATTTATTTATGAAAGAAAAAAAAAACTTTATTTTATGTCAGAAAAAGTAAACCAGTCTTGGTTTTAAAATTGCAAGCATGATAGTAATGACCCAAATTAGAGATCTCAAATCATCGACACCTAACAATTTTTTCTGCTTTTGTGCTTAGATATAAGAGCAAAAAGTCAAATTATTTCTCTCTGCCCTCCATCTGTAATAATCGTCAACCAATCTGATTTTCGAACTCAAGTACAATGCCTCCTTATTCCAACTTCCAAGATGTTTGCTCTGTTTCCACCCGTTCGTTTTGTTTTTTTTTTTCCTAATAAAATATGAGCAATACTGGTTTTACACAAAAAAAAGAGAGTGAACTTTGATAATTGTGAGAAGAACGAAAGTGAGAAAGCCGAAGGTTGAAAGACCTTCGTTCTTCACTAGCGATGACAATGACAACAAAAAATGTGTAGTGCGGTAATGGGAGGTTGAAGGAGAAGGTGGAGAATGGGAAAGGGAGAGGGGTGCCATATCATAAAAAAATAATATTGTAATAAGTGTGTCCAAATCAAGTAGTTGACTAATCATGTTTAATGGCCACATCATTTTACTGTTTATCAACTTATGGTCCAGATAATCTCATGGATCATTTAGAACTATTTTCCAAATGTCAATAACTAAAATGTTCACACTTGAAATTTTAGGGACCAAAGAGACATCAACTTCAAACTTGGACCAAAAATGCATTTTGCCCAAAGAAATATTAATACATAAATGGATAATATTAGTTTTGAAACAATAATTATTAAGGGTATTTGGAGAAGCAATTTGGAACGGGTTGAGTGGGCTATAATAGTCCATTCAACGTTTGGGACGTGTGTTATTTTAACCCCTATTTTGTTATAATAACACTATTTACTACTCAAATGGTTAAAATAATCAGCTCTCCTTCCCTTTAATGCTTCCAATAACTCTATCTGCTGATGACCAACTCTGACGACCACATCAATCACCAACTTTCGTGATCACTTCGGCAACCAATTCCAATGAAGACTACCTTCGATGCCCAATATCAACGACAAACCACCTCCGCAACTAGCCCCGACAATTAGCTCTGGTGGCTAACTCGAACGATCACCTCTAGAGACCACATATATGATTAACTCTGACGACCAACTCTAGCAACCATTACAGCATGCAATCCATAGTGTTTAGTAATCTTCTTTTATAATAATTTGATATTAATAGAAATATTTTGAGCATATAACATACCAAACACGCTTGATAAATCCTTCTTCTTGAACTGGTTTTGAATGATAACGACCTACCATCAGTATATATTTTTTAAATCATGTATCTAAATTAACAATATTTTTTTTTTATCTCATTCTGATTGTGGCTTGTATTTGGCAACTATTAATCCTAGATATACGTTTTTTGTGCAATATTATGGAGTTAAAAAAAATGGTTGCTTTTGTACACCTTCCAATATGTAGTTTTCATGCTTAATCAAATTATAAACATTTTTAGCATAATCACACCTATTTTGTTCATGTTCAACAATAATATTGACACTGTAAGGATAAAAACCCCAATGTAGCAGAAAAAACCAAGACCTAACTCATAATTATTTTAGATTCCAAAATATCAAAACATTGGGGCAAATTACTGGATAACCAAAGGCCTAAAAATCTCAAGTTACTGTAAAATTTAGATTAAACATGCTTTAAAAATTATGAATTTAATCCTACAGAAAAAAAAGAAAGTTACTTACTTTTGTTGATGCCTCGAATGGAAAAACGTCAATTCTTCTCTAGGATGGATTTCTCGAACACCACCACTTGGGAGCCTTCCTATTCTCTGAATAATTGTGGTATTGGTTTGTGGGAACCAATCTTAAGAAGGAAAAGGAAAATCACCATAATTTTGTGATTTTCAGAGAGAAGTTTAGAGATAATTTCACATAGAACCTTTCTGTAAAAAAACCACTTTGAAAAAAAAATTCTTCTTTTTGATACTTTTTGCAGGTTTTACAACCAATGGAGAGAGAGGAAAATGTAGGAGCTATCCCACGTTTCTGATAACTCCCTTATGTGGGAGTTATTTATTTGATTTTATAAAATCAAATAATTAACTAAATTAAAATAGTTAATAATTAATTAATTTGAGATTTTCAGAAATAAAAAAACAAGGAAAATTATTTACACAAAATAGCAAAATTTATTCTTCTTTAGTAGAGGTTGATAGAGGTTGATAGAGGCTGATAGAAGACAATCAGTGTTTATCAATGATAGAAATTGATAGAAGTCTATCATTGATACTATGTGATAGATGCTGATAGAAGTTTATCTATCTCTATCAATGGTTTTTTTTTTTTTTTTTTTTTTTTTTTTGCTATTTCTATAAATAGTTTGACATTTTTTCTATCTGTGAAAATTTCTCTTAATTAAATCTAATTTAATTAATAATTTCATTTAAATCATATTTAGATGAACATCTCTCACATAACCTATAGTATTAATTTAATTAATTAAATTAAATTAAATTAAAATAAATAATCAATTAATTCTCCAATTAATTAATGACCAAATTAAATATCTAATATTCAATTTAACCTACATTTGAATCATATTCAATTGTATTTCCCTCATAACCTATAGTTTTAATGTGCATCTAATACACACTAATTTTACCCTATAGTTTTAATATGAATCCAATTCATATTAAATTAATATTTGAAATACTTCAAATATTTAATTCTCTCATAAATTAATTTTGAATCATATAAAAAAATTGAAGTTAAATTTATATTTAAAAAAATACAAACTTTATATTATAATGTATACGTTATATTATTTCCCTAAGTGAATTTGAATATTTCAAATTCTATTCAAAACATAATTACCTCAATATCCTTTACGAGCTAGGAAGAAGACCTCAAGGACCTACAGATCAGATGCTCTAACAATATGAGATTAATTGGCTAAACTTATTAATCACGTTAATCAATATTCTTTAACCGTGGGTATACTCTTTTCATCTTTTCACTACAAATATAAATGTCCATGGATATAGACTAATAACAGCAAGTTAGTCCTTCACAAATGTTCGTAACATCAACTAGGTCAAAATTATCATTTTACCTCTAGGTTACTTCTTAATCCTTAGTACCAGTGCTCCTTTAATGAACAACCTGTTTATGGTCAATCCATTAAATTGAAACCCCTCCTAGGCCAGTGAGAGAGTAAGACCTTTTGTTCAAGTCTTGAAGACACCACTTAGGGGAACACTCATCTACTTACCCTATAGTCGGGAAGGAGTGAAATTCATCTTGTGTCATTATGTTCCTAACTCCCCTCTCGGTCTTGTCCCCAAAATGGTAGACATATTGAGTTGGTGAATTGGCCACTCTCACCATACAAATCAAAGGACAACCTCTCATGCATATGAGTTCATAATATACTTAGGATTAAGACTAAATTGACTAGGTCATTCTTTTAAAAGGGAAACCTAACTAGTAAACAGAGTTACATCTAGTGGTTACTATTTTGTGGTCTGGTCTTATGTAAACTCATTGCATAGGATAACTCCACTCGCATGTCACCTACATGAACACGTTGGATCATTGCGTTTGTATCAAATACAAAGTAGGTCGTATTCATAGTATCACCAGGATGAGGTACCAAGCCTTATCCATGTATTATAGACCCTTTAAGTTGTATCTTAAACATTGATCTCTATATGTCTCCACATACAATTTAAGACTCATAAGATAGCCAAGGATGTTAGTCTATTGGATTTAGGGTTATTAAGACAAAACAAAAACAATACAATCAATAACACGTATTGAAATAACATTGATAACTCTTTATTGATGACAATCATTTATTTACATTTTCTATCTATGAGTTTTAGGTCATAAAATCCAACAAAATCCCACTTGAACTAAAATTCTAGTTAGTGGGATGTACATATTATCAATAACATAAAACAACAAGAATGGTAAATAAATACAATAAACTAGGGTATCCATATACCCGTTACACATCATCCACTTACCCTAGATTATACATTGTACATGTGTCGCAGACCTAGACCCTCTAGATAACTCTCGAACACTTTAGCCGAGAAAGCCTTCGTAAATGGATCAACAATGTTGTGCTATGAAGTGAATCACATCTCTTCGTTGCATAATCTCCTGTATTAGGTGATACTTCCTCTTAATATGTTTTTTTCGTTTGCTACGAGAATCTTTAGAGTTGGCTACAACCCCATTATTGTCACAGTATAAGGTGACAGGCAAGTCCATGTTTGAAACGACTTCCAAGTAACTTAGGAACTTCCTAAGCCAAACTACCTTCTTTGTTGCTACACAAGCAGCTACATACTCAGCCTCCATAGTGGAGTCTGCAATGCATACTTGCTTGATGGTATGCCATACTACAACTCCCTCATTCAGGGAGAACATTGATCCTAACGTAGATTTCCTAGAATCTCTATTAATTTAGAAATCAGAATCGATGTATCTCGTAAGGATCAAATCCTTAGCTCCATACACCAGCATGTAGTCTATCGTTCTCCTAAGATACTTGAGGATGTTCTTAACCGTAGTCCAGTGGTTTAACTCTTGATTAGACTGGTAACTATCGACTATTCTTACTGCATAACAAATGTTTTGCCTAGTGCATAGCATAGCATACAGTAAGGTGCCCACAACTGAGGCAAAGAGAATACGTCTCATATCCTCAACTTCTTAAGGTGTCATAGAACACTCTTCTTAAGACAAGTGAACTTCATGCCCGAGTGATAATAAACCATTCTTAGAGTTCTGGATCGAATACCAGAACAATATTTTGTTGATACAAGTTGCTTGAGATAGAGGTAAAGTTTTGTTCTTACGATTCCTAATGATTTGGATCCCAAGAACATACTGCACCTTTCTCAAATCCTTCATTTGGAATTGGGCTATTAGCCATTTTTTAACATCAATAAGATATCTTACAACATTCCCAATGTGTAGGATATAGTCTACATAAAAGTACCAAGAAAGATACTTTATCGTTGATGATTTTCTTGTAGACACAATGTTCATTAATGTTTTGGTCAAAACCAAAAGATTTGATTGTAGTATCAAATCTAATGTTTCAAGATCTGGATGCCCGCTTCAACCCATAAATAGATCGATTCAACTTGCAAACTTTTTGCTCCTGATCTTGGACTATGAACCCCTCGGGCTGAGACATAAAGATGCTCTCTTCATGATTGCCATTCAGAAAAGTAGTCTTGATATCCAGTTTCCATATCTCATAGTCGTAATATGTGGTTATGGACAAGAAAATTCTTATAGACTTAAGCATAGAAACAGGAAAAAATGTTTCCTCATAATCAACTCTTTCCCTTTGGGTATAACTAAAGGAACCCTATCAATGATCCTTGAGTGGAAGCAGATCATCCCAATATCCCAAATTTACAGAATAGAAAATTTTTACAGAAGAAGAAAAAATTATGCATTTAAAAGAGAAATTCAACATGCTCTTAACAGAAAAGATAATTAAAATTAGGGTTCAGAACCCTTATCTTTGAAGACCAATTCTTCAATTGATTCCTTCGAACTCCAATTAGGCACCAACATAATGGGTACCACGGTATTCTTTGGGATGAGAACTTAGGAGTTTATGGGCTCTGGCTATTTTGGTGAGGGAATGTAGAAAATTTGAGAGAATTGGAGTTAGAACAACACACACAGAACCCTTAAGTGTTTTTTTCTCTAAATGATGAACGAAGAAGATTAACTCTAAAACTGCAGCCCCACTAACATGGTGAAGAGAAAGAAGAGGGAGGGAATTACTACTCCCTCCCAAAAAAAAAACATTATTTTCAAAAATAAATAAATAAAATAAAATAAAATTATTTATTTAATAAATATTCATATGATAACTACCTTATCATATAATATATATATTAAACTATATGTTATATCCAATATAACATATAACTTATAGTTTCTTTTCTCTCTCCAATGGCTTTTAACATAAATCACATTCATATTAAATTTATTTATATTAATTCAACTCATATAATTAATATTTGAATCATATTCAAATATTTATTTCTTCTCATAAATACTTAATATTATAATGTATCAAATACATTATAGTAATTATATCACATATAATTATATTAACTTAATTAAATCACATATAATTAATCCCTTCAATTAATTTAAACAATTTGAGTTAATTCAAAAAAAAATGTTTCTCATTAATTCTCATTGAACTATCGAGAGGACCTTATGGACTTGTAACTTGAAGCTCCAATGGTACGTGAATAATTAATTAAACTCTTTCAATTAAAATATTCACTATCTATTAACTAACGAGCACTTCACTAAGGACCGTTAGCTGCACTCTTCGCACTACAGATATATTTCTATGTCCATTGGATATAGCCAATCAATAGTACGATGACCCTTCACAAATTGCTCATAAGTACGCTAGGCCAAAATTATCGTTTTGCCCCTGTGGTTACATCTAGCTTCTTAAGTTCCACTGATTCCTCTGATGAACAATAAATCATAGTCCAACTATGACTAAACCCCTCTCGAGCCAAGAGAGGGTGTGGTGTCACATTGTTTAAACCCCGAAATTAGCTCTTAAGGGAACAATTTATCTACTTACCCCGACATCGGGGAAGGAGTGAAATCCTTCTTTTGTAACTGTGTTCCTAACTCCCCAATTAGACAAATCCCCAAAATGGTAGGCTTGTTGAGTCAATGATCTAAGCATTTTCACCCATATAAATCAAAGGATCGCCTTCATAGGCAGAAGTTCATAACTCACTCAGGATTCAGGTTATGTTACCTATCTTGGTGAAATGTAAGTCTCTATTATGAACGGCGTTATATAATGAGACAAGAAATTTCATGGTCCGATCTTATACAAACTCCTTTGTATAGAATATCCTCGATTACATATCTCCACATGAATGAACAAGATCAGATCATTTGTAGTATTTTACAACAATTTTAACATCTATAAAGTGAGACATACTCATAGTGTCACCAAGATAAACTATCTAGCCTTATCCATCTATTACAGACCATTTAGCCTATCACTTAAACACGATCTACCCGTGTGTCTCTACATACATGTTTAAGCTACAAGATAACCTTGGATCTTAGCTTATTGGTTTTTGGTTAATGCAACTCAAAATGAAATAAAACATCATATATTTTATTAAATAAATAAGATATTTGTATAATACAATTACGAACTAATTACAAACTATAGAACCCTAAGAGATTTAGGGCATCAACTCCAACAATAACTTTTGCTACAAGTCTTGCTTTGAAGGTCTATACCTTTCCAGCTACATCTTTCCTTTTCTTATAGATCCATTTACACCCTATGGGTTTAACCCCTTCAGGTAGATCTACAAGTTCCCATATTGTCACACCCCCAAACAGATTACCTTCTTAACCTAGAAGAGAACATGATGATAGAAGTTACCAATCTTTTTGTGGCACTTAATACCTAAACAGGAGTTTTGTTTACCGAGGTCAACTCTAGGTAACTCGATCTTAATCCTAAGCTAACTATGACCTCCTGTTTATTTAGGATTATCCTTAGATTTGCATAGGTAAGGGTTGACTCAACAGCTCCAGCTCAATAAGCCTCCTATTTCAGAGGTAATACTGGATAGATAGCTGGGGACATAGGGTGCAATAAGAAATTCATGCGTACCTAATTTAAGGATAGGAGAAAGGTTGTTCTATTAAGTACTGAATCCAAGTATTGAACAACGGGCCCCACCCTCTCATTGGCCCGAGAGGGATCCGATTTAGTGATTGGATCATACACCAATTGTTCATTAGAGGATCAGTGGAATTTAAGGAGCAAGATGTAATATCGGGGGTAAAACAACATATTGACCTAGCCGTTATTACGAACAACCTGTGAAGGGTCGACTTACTGATTATGATAAATCAATTGGATACAAATATATCTACAATGAGGAGAGTGCAACTATCGAGTTATAGTGGTGTGACTTTTTAGTTAACGAATGCTGATTAATTTGGTCTAAAGAGTTTTAGCCAATTAATCTTAAATCGTTGGAGCTCATGATCTTAGGTTCATAAGGTCACTCTACTAGCTCGTAAAACATGAACATCTTGAATTAATAAATTGATTGAATTTAGAATGATATCAATTTAAATTGTTCAAATTGATATTAGGGTTTGAATTTGAATAAGTTCAAATTCAAAAATTAAGGTTTGCATAATTATATTCGATATAATTATTAACGTTTAATTTATTGAAATTAAAAAAAATTAGAAAGTTAATAATATTTAAATGTTGATTTAAATATCAATTACATGAATATGATTCATATTTAAAATTAGGTGTGTGATTAATTTAATATTTGATATTCAATTGTTATTTAATTGATTAAATATGTTTATTTAATTAAAAATCAAATTAATTTTCAATTTCAATTCAATTTGAGAAATTGGATTTTGATGTTTTAAATTTAATTAATCATGAATTATTTAAATCAAATTTTAGTTAATTTTTGAAATTAATTAAAATTTGAATTTAAACATACAAAAATTGAAAATTAGTTTTGAGTGGGATCTTCCCACATTTTAACAAATTTGAGGTGTTGTTCTGATGTACACACGTAAATCCCATTTACATATATGCAATTGAGGTGATCTTGAGAGGTATTCCCAAGAGGTCATCCAACATAGGATTGCTCCAAGCTAAACACGCTTAACTTTGGAGTTATTATGATTGAGCCAACAAAAAAGAAGGTGCACCATGTTGGTATAGGTAGTAACTTTTAATTCTTTTAAGCCTTTCCTAACCATACTTTCATGTCCTCAGGATCTCTCTCATTCAAATGTGATATCGATTCATTCATGTACCCCTCCTGAACTTAGGTTGTTACAAGAGAAGATCTCTTGGTGGTTTATTGTTGAATTGGAGTTGGAATCACCTGAAGAGTAGCTTAGAATTGGAAGAATTCATCAAAGGTATGTTGCTAAGAAACCATCTTCTTAAATTTCTGTTTAAGCATGCTTTTAGAACTCAAATTAAATGTAATTAGAGTGTTTATTGATTATGTTTGCTCTGTTGCACGCTAGTAGATCCTAACAATTGATATCAGAGCATGATTTAAGCACTTAATTAGCGATAATTTGAGTTTTGGTGGGTGTTTTTCATAAGTTATATGAAAATGATGAACCGATATGGTTTTTCTGAGTTTTGACATTGTTTTCTCTTCAATTATGTTGTAATTCTTGTAATTGGTTCTTGTTTGATGGGCCTTAATGTGTGTTTAAGTGTTTGTAATTCGATTGAAGTCATTAAAGTTACAGTTAGGTTGTAATTGAAGGAAGAAGTGAAGAAGGTCAAGCAGCAGGAACTGGATTTTCAGCCATTGCCCAATTCTCGATGCTCGATGCCCCATACTCGATGATACTTGATGCTCAAACATGATAGTATTTTACGAAATACTCGGTGCACGATGCCATACTCGATGATACTTGATGCTCAAACATGATAGTATTTTACGAAATACTCGGTGCACGATGCCATACTCGATGGTACTTGATGCTCATACTCGATGGTATTTTATGAAACACTCGATGCAAGATACCATACTCGATGGTACTCGATGCAACTCGATGGTATTTAGTGAAATACTCGATACTTGGTGGCATACTTGATGGTTTTTGCCCGGTTCTGCTCATTTTTTTTTAGCATTGGAGGTTCGTTCGAGAGGTTCGGGTCTGATTCAAGGCGGTTTGAGCGATCCATAAGTGTTTTGGAGTCGATTTTTGTTGAATTTTGTAATAATTAGGCGTTTGTTTGCTTGATAATTCCAAAACTAAAATCATATTAGTCTATGTTTAATTATTTATGCATGTGATGTATGTTATAATTAAATAAATCTTGTATGTACATAAAGAATGCCATGTAGATTTAAAATCCCACCATAGGAAGCATGTTACATGCATTGAGAGTATGTTATAAAGTGTTATAATATATAGTATACATGTATAGGATTTCAAATGTTTTAATATAAATGTTATATTAAATATTGAATGCCTTTGATGTATGTTGTGGATGCTTAACATGTCTAAAATTTTGTAAGTTGTTATAAAATTTGGTTAGACGTTTAAAATCAATAACAAAGATAAGTTGCATACTCATGTAGGTTAACCACCTGTTTTAATAGTTAAAATAGGTCGAATCTTGTAAAATTTGGTTACAAACTCAACCAGTATATAATCTTGTCTAAGGCTAGGGGTATTTAAGTTAATGGTCTATGGAACACCTCCTATCTAAGGATTATGGCTAAATAATTGAACATTGTTAACCAGTTTTATGAGCAAAACGTGAGTAGTATCAGGTTTTAAAACTGGTTTATTGCCTAGACTTCGTAGGTTAAATCCAAATATAAACATTATACTTGGATAAACACCTAGACTTGGGTTTTTTAATTAGCCGAAACAAACCTGAGTAAAAATATACCCAAACAAATAATAAGACACTTCAGTGGGAGTTCAATAACATATATGATATGTTATTAGAACACTTCAGTGGGAGTTTATTAGAATGCTTCAATGAGAGATTAATAACGTATATGATATGTTATTTTTAGCTCTCACGTCCCTAAGAATTCACATCGAGATTCATGTTTCACTTCGTATCAATTATGAACCTCGACTACTCCATTCGGAAAGTGTTGGCAGGAATCAAGATCAGGTAAATAGGGGAAGTTGTTCACAGTAAAATCAAAAGTGGCATTTTGATTTTAAATCTCACGTCCTAAGAGTTCACATCGAGATTCATGCAACGTTTCGTGTCGATTATGAACTTCGACTGCTCCATTCGAAAAGTATTGGCATGAATCAAGATCAGGTGAATGAAAGGAAATTTTTCAATGTAAAATAAAATATACGATATATAAATTTCAACTCTCACGTCCCTAGAAAGTTCAAATCATGAGATGCGTGCAACGCTTTATGTCAATTATGAACCTCGACTAGTCCATTTGGAAAGTGTTTGTGTCACACCCTGCCCCAGACCACCCTCTTAGCCTAGAGAAGGGCATGACTGCAGCAGTTATCAACCCTTAGGCTGACACTTACTGCCTAAAAACTCTTGCGGAATAACTCTGATACCAAATACAAATTATATGCAACAGGACGGCTGTAGGCCCACAATTTATTAACTTAGAAACTTAATATGTTTAGAGTATTTACAATATTAGATTTACAAGTCCCAAAACCCACAAACCCTAGCCCCTATATGAACAATAGTAACATGTGTACAATATTAATAGTAACCACCTAGCAAACGGTTACAAGTCTTTTCGTTCTTTAGTGGCAGAGCAGATACTGAGCTGTCTTCAGAGAATTTTACCGCTACCTGTGGAGAGGGGGGGGGGGGGGAAACAAAATATTTGAAAACGGGGTGAGCTTACGCCCAGTGAGTGACCGAGAAAACATAGTAAATTCTCATGCATAATTTCAGAAAATAGTTTTATCTGAAATATAAACTTGTGCAGCATAAATATTTTCCAGGCATAAATTATATAAAGCTGTTTTAAACATAAAACAGTAAAATCATTTCTCAAATCAAAGTACTGTATAACTGGTAAAAAAATCCCAACACCAACTGCTAGTCCAGAGAGAACCCTTTTTCTCACTCTCTGACTTTATTCACCTATGGCCACATTAGGTACTACTGCTCAGATACCTTCTCCTTGTACTTCAGTATCGAGCTACTAGGATACCTTCTCCAATGTACTTCAGTATCCCGTTGGCTTAGTACCTTCTCAAATGTACTTCAGTACCAATAGATACCTTCTCCTTGTACTTCAGTATCTAGTTGGGTGGATGCCTTCTCCTTGTACTTCGGCATCGTATTTTACCAAAATTATTTATAAACAACTTTTCTCTTTAAAGCATGTACAGTATAACACATATACAACATGGCTTTAAAGATGATAATGCATGCTGGATAAAATCAATACATATACATATGTAAATAGTTTTTCAACAATATGCATGCGTTCCAAATCACAATTCAAACTTGCTTGGAAACCACTTTATAAAACTAGTAGGCATGAGAATATTTTCGTAAACATGCTTTCTGTAAAACATTTGTAATCAAAACAGTTTAAAACATTTTAGTTCGAAAACATTTTAGCCACTCACCTTAATTACTAAGGAGCCTTTTTAATAGTTCCCTTTTCTACCTCGGGCTCCCTTTTTACCCCTAGAATCCAGATCCAACTTACAGCTTAGATTACTTATAGTTCTAAATCTTATTTTGAGATACTTCCTTCTAAAAAAACTATTCTAAAATGTCTCAAGAAGCTTACCGTAAAATCTTAGCTCATAACTCTTCATGGTTTAGCCGGAATCATCCAAAAATCAAGACTGGCTCAGCTTACCCGATAGCTCGACCCCTCTATATTTTTCTCATTCTCCAACCAAATTTCTTAGAGCTTCTTCTCCGGAAGCCTCACCATGAAAACTAGACTCTCTTATCTTTCAGATGGCTTTAGAATTACATCAAACGCTCAAGTAGATTGGAAGATCTCCTCGTCTCAAGTTGATGCATTCTCATCCACCCTCACTATCCAATGCACTCTACTCTCCCCCTCTTTTTGCGAATTTTAAGATTTGTGATTTGAAAATGAAATCCCAAAGGCTCTATTTATAGGCGTCCAAATCTCATATGGTGTTGACACCACCTACTTGGCTGCATGGCCAAATGTTTAATCCTCCCTTTATCAACGTAAGCTGACTTCACCTTGGTTCAATGTATTCTTCCCAAACGCATCCAACACAATTTCTTAGGGTTTAAGAATTTCTCTTAATCGGACACCTAAATTTTAATTGATGTTTGCCCTTACGTCTTCAAGCTTTGTTTGTATTCAATTTAGGGTTTTCAATGCATAACCTATAAGATCGTGGCCAAATTCAACGCATAAATGCCCGGTCGTTCGATGCACAGGCGGTTTCCTTTGATCGCGTGGGCGTGACGTTCGAATGAAGTGTTCAGGCTGCTCTCGATCTCTCCACTCTCGCTCTCTCCCACTTTCTCGCTGGTCTCGCTCTCTCCACTTTCTCGCTGGTCTCGCTCTTTCCACTCTCGCTCTCTCCCACTTTCTCGCTCACAATCTCGCTTTTTCCACTCTCGCTAAGGATCTCGCTTTCTCCAGTCTTCTCGCTCATTTGGCTCTCGGTAGTGTCGCTCTCTCCATGTTTCTCGCTAAGGATCTCGCTCACTCCAGCCTTCTCGCTAGCTTGGATCTCGACAGTGTCGCTCTCTCCAGGTTTCTTTCTAAGGATCTCGCTCTCTCCAATCTCACCAGCATCGCTCTTTCCAATCTCGCCAGCGTCGCTCTCTCCTTCTTTCTCTCCACCCTTTCTCTCCAACTTCGCTCTCTCCCAGTCTCTCGCTCAACCAATCTCGCTCTCTCCCATTCTCTCGCTCAAATCAATCTCGCTCTCTCCCATTCTCTCGCTCAAATCAATCTCACTCTCTCCCATTCTCTCTCTAATCTCGTTAGCTACTGTAAATATGGTTCATCTCCGTGCAACTTCCACATGAATTTTCCCAAATAATTTTCTATATTTTCCTCAGTTCTTCAATCCTTTCTTCACTATTCAGGATTTAAGTCTTCAAGGTTTTCTCTTCTTTTTATCCTTTTAGGGTCCTCTCTACTCGTACTCCAGGATCAAATATGGTTATCATAACTATAATACCTATTTATAATAGTTTACATTCACTCTTACTAATTGTTGATCCACAGAAGGTGACACCTATTATAGTTATTATGACAATTGTAAAATTATCAGATTATTTACATAACATAAGATTTAACTTTCTCCTAATTAACCCCTTAATCACTTACTTAAGTAGGAAAATGGAGATCCAAGTTTTACAATTACTTCCCCCTTAAGAAATTTCATCCTCGAAATTTACTCGAACTAACTCCGGTTTAAGTTTCATAACAACCACTGATGTAACCTCCTATACCCTTGTCTATTACCACGCTTCCACTGCGCTACTCTAATATTAACTTTCTCAGTTTGTCCAATAATACCTTACCTAGCCATCTCTAAGCTAGATGTTGAACCAAATTATTTACAACATAAACATTTCTATCTCAATTACTAAATAAGAATGACTTAATTTCATACTTACCTTCCTCGGTAGGTCTTCAGGTAGCATTGTGAGTTCCAGCTCAGGTTGCCTGCTAGGTCATGCCACATCTACCATTCCTCTTAGTCCCACTTCGATTAATTTTTAGGTTTCTCTTTTCACACTTCCCTCTGGTTTTACTAAACTCAACCCTCATATTTTTTTTTAAGACCATATACTTTGATACCAAACTAGTATCAACTCACCCTTAACTTTCCCAGAAACTTATACTCTAGTACTAAACTTAGCTCAAACCTTCCCCAAGTTTACGTATACCAATGTTCTGATACCACTCTGGTATCAGCTAACTCTTTAACCTTTCTTTATACTGGATACTAAACTGGTATAAACTAATTCCGCAATTGTCCCAAAACTTATGTTCGATACCAAGTTGGTATCAACTTAAACTTTATACTCAACCTCCTCCCAGGTTTTACGTATACCTATGCTCTGATACCACTCTATCACACCCCGCCCCAGACCACCCTCTTAGCCTAGAGAAGGGCGTGACTGCAGCATTTATCAACCCTTAGGCTGATACTTACTGCCTAAAAACTCTTGCGGAATAACTCTGATACCAAATACAAATTATATGCAACGGGACAGCTATAGGCCCACAATTTATTAACTTAGAAACTTAATATGTTTAGAGTATTTACAACATTAGATTTACAAGTCCCAAAACCCACAAACCGTAGTCCCTATATGAACAATAGTAACATGTGTACAATATTAACAGTAACCACCTAGCAAATGGTTACAAGTCTTTTCATTCTTTAGTGGCAGAGCAGATACCGAGCTGTCTTCAGAGAATTTGACCGCTACCTGTGTGTGTGTGGGGAGGGGGGGGGGGGGGGGAACAAAAATATTTGAAAACAGGGTGAGCTTGCGCCCAGTGAGTGACCGAGAAAACATAGTAAATTCTCATGCATAATTTCAGAAAATAGTTTTATCTAAAATATAAACTTGTGCAGCATAAATATTTTCCAGGCGTTAATTATATAAAGCTATTTTAAACATAAAACAGTAAAATCATTTCTCAAATCAAAGTACTGTATAACTGGTAAAAAAATCCCAACACCAACTGCTAGTCCAGAGAGAACCCTTTTGCTCAATCTCTGACTTTATTCACCTGTGGCCACATTAGGTACTATTGCTTTGATACCACTCTGTCACACCCTGCCCCTAGACCACTCTATCGCATCCCTCTCCTAGATTGAGAAGGTGGTCTGGGGGCGAGGTGTGACAGTTTGCATGGGGTCAAGATCAAGGTGAATGAGAGAAGAAGTACATAGTAAGTGGGTGAAGGATATGTGTCAACACATCTTGCAGTCTCTTCCTTTTGTTTGGACCATGAGACTCCTATGTTGCGCCTGCTTGTCATCTTTAAGTCGGTCTTGCTAGTCGTTTAACGATGGCGGAACTGAACGTAGCGTCACTTGTTTTGGACTCTTGCCGCCACCAAGTTCTGCCATGCAGGTACATCTTCCTACGTTGGAATTCATTTTAGGTTACATACTGTATTTTAGTTTTATCCTATTCTGAATCATTCTTCTATGACTATATTTTACTCTTATTCCTTCCCTACACTTCTACGTTAACTACTTCTATCGTTCCCAGGGTTTTCTGTAACCCTCTTCCCCAGGCCTGCTATGAGTTAGCTAGAAACTTATCTATATTTACTTTCTTTTTTTTTAAGGTTTCCCAGAACCTTATGCTCTGATACCAACTTGTCACATCCCCTCCTAAGTTCATTCCCAAACCCAAAAGAAATGTGAATACAACAAACATCACCTTTGTGATACTTGTTGTCCATCCTTAAACCAACTCATTGGATAAAAAATAAGTACAATATAATTAACTTTTAATGATAGTTTCAAGAATTTATACTAAAACACTCATAACCCTAGCTAGCCCTAGTGACTTCGAATAATAGCCCAACTCAGGATTTTGCTTTGGGAGAGTGGCAATTCCAGACCTCGAGTGGCACTTCCAAAATGTCATTTTTTCGCTACCTGAAGGGAAAATAAAACATTGGAAAACGTGAGCTCAAAGGCCAGTGAGTGGTATAATTTATAAGAAAATAAGTTTTGCTTTGAAAATTCATTTTTGGAAAACAATTTTCACAATCAAGAATTCATAACACATAAGAATGTAACCCTCCTAGCCAGGTAACTGGCTCCTTCTGGCATAATCATGTGTTTCCCAAGTATTCTCGTTTATTACCAATATGCAAGTTGAGGAAACAATTCCAGTACCCACTTAGTCTGTCGAATGTGCACATATCGACAATATCCCGTTAGTCGTACTTGAGACACGCTAACAATTTTTCAGGGTACAATCTCAGTATCATATCAATTCAGGTTAACAAGGTAAAGTAATCATTCTAGCAAAACAACAAAAAACAATCAGCAATAGGATCAATGAACAAAACCCAGGAAGACACATTTCCCGATCATGCCAACTTTCCAAACCATACTTATATATGTATAATAGCAGATATATGATGGAGTAATCATGCAAAATGCGAAAGCAATGAGAATCAATAAGCACTCTAATTACACTTAATTTGAGTTTAAAGTATGCAAGAAATATTCATTTCATAAGAGGGTTTCATGATGAACAATACTTTTGATGAAACTCTTCCAATTCTTGCTCTTCTACCCGAAATAGGCCTTCAAAAACTCAATAAACCACTAGGAGGATCTTCTCTACTATCCTCTAACTTAGATTGTGTGGTGGAAACACTGAATTGAGGTCAATTGATTAGGGAAGGATGAAGGTTTTTGGGAGAGTAGCAGAGTTTCTGTAATTCAGCTTGCATGAATAAATCCTGAAAGCTCAGATTCAGCATATTTAAGCAAATTAGCCATGCAAGCACTCACTTAGCTGTTAATTAACAGTTCAATTAGCACTAATGTAGAGAATTCCACTTAATGTGGAATTTCCAATTAATTTCCAATTTTTGTATTTAATTTATTTTTTTTATTAAAATTAAATAAAATAAAAATCAAATCTAAATTTGATTTTCTAAAATTGAAAAAAATGTGTTATTTAAATAGTTAATTAAAAAAATTTAATTAATTAGATAAATAATAATTTAATATTAAATATTAAATTAATCAAACACTTAATTTATACATTAATCTTATTCATGTAATTAAATATTTAATTAAATATTTAAATATTCCAAACTCTCCAATTACGTTTAATTTTGACAAAATTAAACGTTTTAATTGTATCAAATATAATAAATCAAACCCTAAATTGAATTTGAACACTTTAAATTCAAAACCCTAATTTCAAATCCGCTTAATTCTCTAATCCAAGATATAACACAAACTAGTAGAGAGACTTTATGGACCTATAGATCATGAGCTCCAACAATTTGAGATTAATGGACTAAACTCTTTAGACCAAATTAATCACTATTCATTAACTATCAAGACACACCACTTTAGCTTGATAGTTCCTCATTGTAGATATATTTCTGTCCACTTTAACCATAATCAGTAAGTCGATCCTTCACAAATTGTTCGTATTTACAGCTAGGTCAAAATTACGTTTCATCCTTATAAATACATCTTTCTCCTTAAGCTCCCACTGATCCTCTATTGAACAATTGGTTTATAGTCCAACTAATAAACCATGACACTCTTGATCATGAGAGAGCAAGGCCCCATTGTTCAAGACCAAGAATCAGTACTTAAGAGAACAGCCTATCTACTAACCGGTTTCTTTCGATTTGAGGGATAAAGAAAACGATGATTCATGGACGTGATTCATGAGAAGTTTGCAATCAACTGTTGGTGTGGTTAATGGGCTGGTATTCGTATCCGATCGACACAAAAGCATTGCGAAGTCCATATAATTTTATGCTCAAGTGCATACATAGTTACGAACTGGTTGGCTAGTTATGTAGAGCCTATATTCCCTGTTTGTCATGAATTTGAGTGGAAGACATCACCCGAGTTTGTTGATAAAGTAGTCTTACCTCCAAGAGTCGTTGGAAAAGTTGGTCCTCGTCCAACTGTTCGAATTCCTATCAAACAGTGAAATACAGAAACATATCCACAAGTGTACTGGATTTTGCAACATTGGGCACAATCAAAAGACATGTCGAGCTTGGATTGTAGAGAATAATTAAAGTCATGTTTTTTTTGGTATTTTTCGTTTGGACTATGTAAATTTTTATATTCATATATGTTTAGACTACGAATGGTTAAGGTCATTTATTTATGTATGTGATGTGTGTTCTTTTTGTTCACTCTTGGTAAATCTCGAGCCACATTAATATCAAGAATGAAAATAAAAGTTAAATCTCAGGGCATCTCGGGCCAAGTGCCCCCTCGAGATTTACAAACAAAATGTGCTAAGGCTAAACTTTTAAGCTACACTCGAGACAATAAGAACCCCGAGAATGAAAATAGAAGGTAAATCACGGGGCATCTCGGGCCAAGTGCCTCCTAATATTTACAAAAAAAAAATTTGCTAAGGTTGAACTCTCAGCACTCGGGACAATAAGAACCCCGAGAATGAAAAGAGAAGGTAAATCTCGGGGCATCTTGGGCCAAGTACCCTCTGAGATTTACAAACAGAATGTACTAAGGTTGAACTCTCGAGCTGTACTCGGGACAATAAGGACCCTGAGAATGAAAAAGAAGATAAATCTAGGGGCATCTCGGTTCAAGTGCCCCCTGAGGTTTACAAAAAGAATGTTATATATGTTATGTTGAACAACAGAAGGTTGAAATGATAATTGAAAATTGAATGGTATGTTAAATAGTAAACATGTGGACATTTGTCTTTTAAGAATCACATTATATTGATAATGAACATACTTAGAACAATTACAAAAAGGCTCTATTGGCCCATAATTGTATAGTCAACTGACGACGAATAAGGGGAATGTTATCTTACCTAAGTGTATCTAATAGGTATTTAGTTACATCATATTCAAAATATTTCACAGAATATACCGCAATTCTTCCTGTAGACTGTTGCAGTGCATTCTTCACTCGATACACTCTCAAGGTGTCACGGGCAAGTTTGCCTTTGGTGAAAGGACTCCAACTTTTTCTAGTCGAGCTAGAAGCACAGTTCACATGTTATCCAGCTCATTTGACAACTCGTCATCAGATGTCATCATTATAAGAGAGTCTCATACCAATATCATCCTGACCACCATGTCGGTCACCACAAGCACCCAATGAAAACCACCTACCATGTAGTCAACATCCTTCCAATGTATGTGGTATCTGCTTATTTCCCTTACACGTATCGCAGAACTGTATCATCTTTAACCTAGGTGTATTCCACCTCTAATGGGCTAGTGCCCTTCTTAATCTCTCCATACAATCCTGGGCTACATCTAAGAAAATTCTACACATCAAGAATTTATAGTTAGGAAATATGGTGAATTAACAATACACTTTATGTTATATTTACTGACCTATACGGTTTTATCTGTTGTAATAAATCTCTTCTTCACATGGGTTGGATCTGCATTGTCTAACAACGATTCTATCCTCTTCCTATTGGTCCTTTCCCTATGGACCACATCTGGAAACTGAGACAACGAAATCACTTTGCTGTCATCATCTAATGGCTGCAAAAGTCATAAATATTTGTCATCAAATAATAGCATAAACCCTAAATAACTAATTGTACGAACATCAAAATACCATACCTCGTCTTTCAGCTCTATCAGAAAAGGTACCCATGGACCAGTCGTATCTTCACCCCCTAATAATATATATATGGAGATAACACCTTCACCATCGTGGGTAGAAGGGTGATCATCAATAGGTGGATCCTCACCACGAACAACTTACTCAGTAGTTGTGTCCCCCACATCTGAGTCCTCAGTAGATGGATCATCAACCAGTGGATCCTCAGTAGTTGGATTCTCACTAGGTAGGTTCCGGGCAAATGATAGACCTTCTCTAGTGCCGTAATGCTGCTGTGATTCGACTGACTTACCGTGAAATAATGTAAATGAAATAATAATGTCTTTCCTATCCTCTTGTACCTCCCGCAGAAGAATATAATGACACAGAGGCCCATTAAAAACTAACTTCACATCTATAAAATGGCCAAAAACAGTTGTCTAAACATATATAATTGCCTGGGTGTTAAATTTTTCTTAATATTCGAGACTGTTTTCGCTACATGAGAATAACAAGTTAGATTTGCCAAAAAATAATCAGAAGTATGGATTTTAGTCACCAATGCCATCTGTCACACAGACCACAACCCATACATTCAACTCAACAATCAAGTAGGCAAAATAACAACAAAACAATACACATAAATCTGGAATCTGGCTTAAATCTTGGTGAAGAACTCGGTGGAAAACTCGCCTGAGATCGTGCTCTAATCAAGAAGAACTCAGGCCATTTATACCGACATGCCACAAGATTAGGGTTTTGGTCCCATTCTATATAAAATATCAGGGATGAACTCAGGCTACATTTATCTCGAGATCGTATACAAAATTTCCTACACTCAAAGGTATTAAACCTAATCTCAATACACATCCAAATGATCTCAAACCCACTTTATCGAATCTCGATCGAGATTCAAACAAATTCAATTGAAATAGCATGGGAAAATTTCAAAAAATCATCAATAACAGATTACATACACAAAAAAGGAACAAATATTACAACATACACAATCATCAAGCTAGATTTCATTGTATATGAAAGGGTTAGGAGTAATGATCCATATACTTTAGATACATTCAAAAACCTAGAAAACCTCGAATTAAAAATGAAAAAATATACTTAAAGAAGGAAATGCCTCTAAAATAAGTAAGCTTAAGGATGTAAATAATTGTAGAGAAGGAAATTTTCACAGAGAAAGTAGGGATATCTCAGGCGAGTTGAGGAGCTAGATCATGTAAAGGTTTTTTTAAACAGTGGTATTTTCATTCTTTTACACGATTGGATAATTTGAATTCATTACGTTTTAAACACAATCTCGGGCCCGATCTCGCCCGAGAAGGCCCGAGAAAAACCAAAGGGGATTATTTGAACAATTTCCCATTACAAACCCATTTCCATTACAAATTGTTATCCGCCATTCCCTCCAACAATTTCCCATTACAAACCCTCTTCCATGCTCATTCCATTATTGGCCCCAAACGTGGGCCTGTAATCAACCCATTCCCATCCCATTCCATTACGGGCTTTTAAACAGCCCCTTAAAGTCATTTAAAGTCATTTTTCTTTAAATTTTTAGGCATAGGTTTATAAGCTCTCTCTACAAAAATTTGACCGACTATTGGAACCATATTCTTCTTTCAAGTTTTCAAGATGTTTATCTTCGGTTCTTAATGAAATGACTAATTCATCATAAGAGAAATCCTCAAGTTTTTGTTTTAAGAATCTGCAAATTTTACCAATAAGGGGATAATTTTGTAATGACGCAGACCATTAATACAATATTATCCAGAATAATCCCTTCGTTTTGAAATAAAAAATAATGTTTTCAAATTCATGAATTTGATCACAAATAGACTTACCATCTACCATTTTGAAATCAAGTCATTTGTCTACTACATGTCTCTTAAAACTTAATTCTTCTAATCCATACTTCTTGTCTAAGGCTTTGCATAGTTCTATAGAATTTTTAGTTCTATAGAAAATTTTATAAACATTGTCTGACAACAAACTAAGGATATTTCCATGACACAAAATATTTTTTTTTTTTGGACCTTTAACGACAGTAGTTTTAGTTGGCATGCTTTGGTAAGAAGTGTTTCCTTCACTAATCTTTTCCTTTTTTTTTCCCCTTTTAGTAGAGAAAATTACAGAATAAAAACTTAAAGTAGTGTTGAAAAAATTAACATTAATGCAGAAAAAGCAAATTGTGTAGGAATTCTAAAGCCAAACAAATCAGTAGTCAAAAGTTAATCAGTAATAAAGGGTTTGAGAAAGCCTGTAATTTTGGGTCGAGGCACGCTGTTAAACTTGTCCATAGAGAAGTTGTGCCCGTACTTGTAATGAGTATTTCAACACTCCACTCTTACGATACGGCACGCTATAAGAAAACTTGTATGCAGTTAAGTAATCTTACCAATTTACGTTGGATTTGTATGCTCAGAAAAGCCCTTCTGGAATCAACTCTAAAGTTTCTGTGTGAATAAAGTTTCTGTAAAAACTGTCTTCTCATCTCAGGGAAGAAGACGATTAAAAGCGTAAAGAAGACGTAATCACATTCCAGTTAACGTGAGAATTTTGTTTATTAATAATTGGAGAGGAATTGTCTCCTTCTCATGCACCTAACAAATTAAAATGAAATAAATAATTAGAATAAAATAAAATCAAGAAAAATCTTTAAATTATCCAACAAACTCATTCGACAACAGTTAAAAAGTTCTTCCACCATAATTGTGTATCAAAACAGTTGGAATACCTTGAATTTTGTTACAACTTATTCCGAATTCGTATTTAGCATATTTATTTATTTGTAGTTATTTACGATTATGACCCTAAGATTTAGAATAGTGTGCAATATAAACTTTCTAACCTTAGAGGCGCCGTTTGATGTAATTTTCTGAAGCACCGTTTGATGTAATTTTCTGAAACATTCTCCCTAATAATACTGTTCTCTCTCTATTCGTTGACGTAACTAACATATCGTTAGTGAACCACGTATATCTGTATGTCGATCTTTTCTATCTCTATGTTCCTTTTTTGTATTCTTTAATTGTCGATTTCATAACAAAAATATTGGAAGTCAATCTGAGGCAAAGTTAGAATGAGGCAGTTCCAAAGTTAGTCTCAGCGGCAGCGCCACACGAAGGACAGGAGGGAGAAATATGAATATGACGATAGTGAAGGTTATGAAAAGCTTTCCACACATTATGTTTATCCTTGGATGGGATTTTAGCACAGCACACCTTCCACCAACTAATCCAATTCCCTCCGCTAGATGTAGGACGAGAGATGCAATGAAACCTGGCCAAGTTATACCCATTCTCAATAGAATAGACACTCCATTTTATCAAAATGCCAAATCCTTCTTCTCATGGAGAATACAATTTATTCAAAGATGCCCAATGGTTTTTCTTTTCTCTTAACTAGAACTCTACCAGAATCTTGCAAAATTAAAGTCGCATCAAATGGTGCGTACAACCCATAACATACGTCAGAATAGCTTGAGCCACACTTTTAATATAAAGATTTGAAAAACTTTAGGGAAATATACTTTATTCTATCTTCTTTAATATATCATCTTTTGATTTGGACTATACATGTTGTTTTGTCTTCGTATAATATCATTGGAGGATTTTTACTAGAAGACAATCCACATGTGTCATGAATGTGTTGTGCCAATGATCTTGGCCATGCACATTTTTGTCTAGCCTCATGAAGTGCAAGAATTCAACTTGATTTGAGAAAGTGGTTATTATGGTTTGTTTCACCAATCACCTTGATACGACAATTCTTCCATGTGTGGATAGATAGCCTGTTTGAGATCTAGTTTTGTGTGAATCAAATAAATATCCATAATATGCATAATCAACTAGATCAAAATTTGATTTTTGAGTAAAATAATCTCATATCAATCATTCATCAGAGATAACGTCTTAATTTCATTTTAATGTCTTTTTGTTGGAGAAGAACTAAATCTAGCTAATAAATTTACCGAAAATGCAACATCTTGCCTTGTCTTATTGGCAAGATAGATAAGTGCACCAATTGCACTAAGATATGGTATTTGAGGACCAAAAACTTTTTCATTATCATCACGAAGATGAAATATATTTTTCTTTACATCTAGTTAACGAATTTCCATTGGAACATTCAATAGATGTGCTTTGTCCATATAAAACTTTAAAAAAAAAAATTATATAAGTTGACTAATGAACAAATAGTCTATCTACTAAATGCTCAATTTCCAAGCAAAACCAAAATTTTGTCTTTCCAAGATCATAAGATATTTTATTGTCTTTAAAAGCTCTTCAAAAGTTCCAATTATATTTAAGTTATTAACATATATTGTTATAATAGTAAATCTTGACTATGATTTATTCATAAAAACACATGAACATATTGGATTGTTTTGACATCCTTATTTTAACAAATATCCACTTAGGCAATCGTACCACACTCCTCTTAATTGTTTCGATCTATATAATGATCTTTGTAACTTTATCGGATACAATTTCCAAGAACTTGATTTATGTTATCTTAAATTCATCTAGGATTCTCATTTAAATGTCATTATCAAGATATCCATATAAATATGTTTTGAATACATCCTTAAGATGTATGTCTAGACTTTCATACTTGCATCTACCACCGGAGAATATGTCTCCTTATAATCTATACTAGATTTTTGTGAAAAACCTTTTGCAACTAGTCTTGCTTTATATCTTGTGACCTTATTATATTCCTTTGTTTTTCTTACAAATATCCATTTGTATCCCATAGGCTTGATATCTCCTTATGTTTGAACTATGGTAAAAAAAACTGACGTTTTCATAATGAGTTTAATTCTGCATCAATTGCTACTTTCTTCTGAAGCCAACTTTTCTATGTCGACATTATTCAATACATTTTAGTTTAGAATCCTCATTTTCAGATATAACATCAAAAGCAATATTATATGCAAAAATGTTGTCAAGAACTACATTAGTTCGATTCCATCTTTTTCTTCTCATGACATGGTTTATTGAAATTTCATTATTATCTTTAGATATTTCACTTTTTTCATTAGTCATTTCTAAGGTTTCTTCATGGGTGTTTCCATCCTCAACCAAGTTCTTTTGACTATTGACTATTTTTTCGAAGATTTTTATGTTAGGAACACATTGGTCTATCACACTTCTGACATGTCCCAAACTCATTAGTGACAACTTGCTGCATTAGGATATTAATTTGTTATGGAGCATTTGCAACTGGTATATATATCTTAGTTATTTTTTTAACATCTATAAATGTGTCTGATAATTGATTTGCTATATTTTACAAATGAATAGTTTTCTAAACTTCAAGTTCACATTGATCTGTATAAATATCTAAATGAGACAATAATGATGCAATCCATGTAATTTATTTTCCCAACTTCTTAATTCTTCCCCCTAATGTTGGAAAATTTGTCTCATTAAAATGACAATCAGCAAATCACGCAGTAAGTACATCACCTGTTAGGGGTTCAAAATATTTAATAATGAATGGGGAATCAAATCCAACATATATTCATAACCTTCTTGAAGGGAAACTCAACATGAGGAGTTCCTTGAGTGAAAGCGGATCGTCCAAATCCCATTGTGATTGAATGCATACATTTACAGTCATACAGAATAGATTATGCATCAGAAACTAAATTACAACATACTTCTGAAACAAAAAAAAGGTTAAGAGATTATACCTTTGAAGAACCGTTCTTCAAGTAATCCCTTGATCCAACTTGTTCACGAACGATTCGAACAAGCAACAAACAACAACTCGATCCTCAAACCAATAGGGACACTACCACTTGGATTCCTTAGTATACTCAGGGTGAGAACCCAAGAGTGGTGGGCTCTGACTATTTTGGTTAAGAGAATATTTCTGAGTTTGAAGGAGGAAGTCGATCGAAGAAGCACTATCGCATAGGAACTTCTCGGTCGTTTAGGCTATCACATAGCAAAAACTTGCAGTCGTGTAGACTATCACATAGACAAAGAGAGCCTATCGTATATGCTCTGTGTTTGTCGTGTAGACTATCGTATAGTCTCTCTTTGCGTTCTTGTTGTAATTTGTTTTCTTGAAAATCTTAGTTGAAGAAAAGAAAAAACAAATTTTCCTTTTATTCCAATTGCCATAAATTTTCCATAACCGCCCACTAAGGTAGTTTTTGAGAAAAATGATTATTATTCAAAATAATAAATATTATAAACAAATATAATAACCAACTTATCATATTACATTTATAACCTATTGTTTTAATATTGCATCACATACAATATAAACTATAGTTCTTTTTCTCTATTTTACGGCATATTTATATTAAATTAACAACTATTTGAATCTCATTCAAATATTTATTTCTCTAATTAATGTATCAAATACATTATATCAATTATATCATATATAATTTAATTAATTTAATTATATCATATATTATTAAATTAACTATTATTAATTTGAACAATTCAAATTAACCCAAAAACTGATTCTCAACATAATTCTTTTGAGCTACCAAGGGGGCCTTATTGACCTGTAGCTTGAAGCTCCAACGGTATGTGAATAATTAATTAAACTCTTCAATTACATTATCCACCATCCGTTAACTGCCAGGTACTCCACTAAACACCGATAGTTACACTCTTCGCACTACAAATATATTTACGTGTCCATTGGATATAACCAATCAATAGTGCGATGACCCTTCATAAATTGCTTGTAAGTACAGCTAGAAATTACCATTTTGTCCATGTAGCTACATCTAACTTTTTAAGCATCACTGATTCCACTAATGAACAATAAGTCAAAGTCCCACTATGACTGAGTCTTGTCTGGTCTAGAGAGGGTGTGACCATTACGTTCAAGACCCAAAATCAATCCTTAAGGGAGAAATTTATCTACTTGCCCTTGCATCAGGGAATGAGTGAATTCCGTCTTGTAGCTAAGTTTCCAGCTCCCCAATCAGACAAATCCCGAAAATGGTAGGCTTGTTGAGTTGGAAATCTGGCCACTCTCGCCCATACAAATCAAAGGACCGCCTTCATGAGCAGGAGTTCACAACTCACTCAGGATTCAGGTCATATCACCTATAGTCATCCTAGTGAAATGTAAGTCTCTATTATCAACAGTGTTATATAAAGAGACTAATCATTTTGTGGTCCGGTCTTATGAAAAATCTTTGAAAACTCATTTTGTGGCTCACATGTCTCCACATGAATAATCAGGATCAGATCATTTGTAGCACTTTATAACATTTGTAACAACTACAAAGTGGGTCGTATCCATAGTGTCACCAAGATAAGGTACCCATTTAGGTTATCATTTAAACAAGAACCACCTATATGTCTCTAAATACTTGTTTAAATTTACATAAAATAACCTTGAATCTTAGTTTATTGGATTGAGTATATGCTTATAAAATGACACTTATTTTATTAATAACATTATATTTATACAGAGTTTACAAACTACGAGATTACATGGAGATTTAGGACACCAATTCCAACAATCTCCCACTTATCCTAAAGCCTAGGGAGACTAATGTACAATATAAATAAAGTACAAAATACAATAAACTAGGGCATACACTATACTCTAGTAACATCTCCCACTTGCCCTAGACAATGTGTCGCATATCCCGTAGATCCGGACTTTCTAGATGACCCTCGAACACTTTAGTCGTGAAAGTCTTTGTAAACGGATTAGCAACGTTATGCTCCGATGTGATCTTCGTGACAATCACATCACCGCGATGCACAATCTCCCAGATCAAATGATATTTCCGTCAAATGTGCTTGCCTCTTCGGTGACTTCTAGATTCCTTAGAATTTTCCACAACACCATTATTATCACAATAAAATGTGATGGGCAAAAAAATATTTGGATTAATTTTCAAATCAATAAGGAACTTCTTAAGCCAAACAGCCTCTTTAGCAGCTTCATAAGCGGCTATGTATTCGGCTTCCATAATGGAGTCCGCGATGCATCATTGCTTAATGCTTCGCCATACTATAGCTTCTTCATTCAGAGTGAACACTGACCCTGATATGGATTTCCAAGAATCCCTATAATCTGAAAGTCAGAATATGTGTATCTTATAAGGATCAAATCTTTATCTCTATGCACGAGCATATAGTCCCTTGTTCTCTGAAGATACTTGAGGATCGTTTTGACTGCCATCCAGTGATCTAATCCTGGATTAGATTGATATCGACTAACAATCCCTACTGCATAGCAAATGTCAGGTCTAGTACATAACAGTGCATACATAAGGCTACCGATAGCCGATGCATAAGGAATCTGTCTCATTTTCTCAACCTCTTCAAAAGTCTTAGGACACTGTTCCTTAGGCAAAACAATTCCATACCAGAAAGGTAATAAACCCTTCTTGGAATTGTGCATCGAATTTATGATAAACATATTGTCAATATACGATGCCTAAGACAAGGCCAACCTTTTGTTCTTATGATCCTTTATGATCTGGATCCCTAGAACATATTACGTCTCTCCTAAATATTTTATTTGAAATTGGGCAGCTAGCCATTTCTTAACGTCAGTCAGAGAACCTACATCATTCCCAATGAGTAGGATATCATCCACATACAGCACGAGGAAAGTTACTGAGCTATTGATGATTTTCTTGTAAACATAAGACTCATCAAAATTATGATCAAAGCCATAAATCTGATCGCAGTATCAAATCTTATATTCCAAGATCTAGATCTTGTTTCAGTCCATAAATGGACCGATTAAGCATACGAACCTTTTGCTCTTAATCTTGATCAATGAATCCTTCTGGTTGAACCATGTAGATGGTCTCCTCAAGATTACCATTCAAAAAGGCAGTCTTTACGTCCATTTGTCATATCTCATAGTCATAATATATGGCTATGGACAGGAGAATACTGATAGACTTTAACATGACAACAGATGCGAAAGTTTCTTTATGGTCCACTCCCTCAACTTGGGTATAACCCTTTCCCACAAGTCTAGCCTTAAAGGTCTGTACCTTTCCATCTACAACTATTTTCCTCTTGTACATCCATTTACAATCTATAGGTTTTACCCCATCAGATTGATTTACAAGCTCTCAGACAGAATTGAAGTACATAGACTCCATTTCTAGATTCATGGCCTTAATCCATTCATCTTTATCAACATCTTCCATTACTTGCTTATAAGACAGCGGATCTTGAACACCATCATCAGATATGATGTTTTGGGCTTCTATTAAACCCATGTAGCGTACAGGTGGGTTCACAACCCTCCCACTACGTCGAGGCAATCTCAACTCTTGAGATGGTTGACTAGATGAATTAACATCAACAACTCTTGTTGATCTATCAGCCCGTTCAACAACTCTTGTTGAAGTCTCAACAGTCTCATTAGAAATCTCATTTAAAACAAGTTTACTTCGTGGATTATGATCATTTATGTGGTATTCTTCCAAGAAGGTAGCGTTTGTCAACACAAACGCTTTATTCTCACTTGGATCATAGAAGTATCCATTCTCGTTTTTTTGGGATAACCTACAAATAGGCACACTTTTGAACGAGGTTCCAAATTTTTTGGGTTTGCTATAAGCACGTATGCTGGACATCCCCAAATCTTAAAGTGACGTAAACTACCTTTACGACCTCTCCATATCTCAAAAGGTGTTTCAGATGCACCCTTTGAGGGAAAATTGTTCAAATATATACCACAGTCTCTACTACATATCCCTAAAACGAGTCTGGAAGATGACCATAACTCATCATAGACCAAACCATGTCCAACAGGGTTTTGTTTCTCCTTTCTGATACATCATTCTGTTGAGGTGTACCTGGGGCTGAGAGTTGAGACGTGATTCCATGTTCTATCATATAGTTTTGGAATTCCAAGTTCATATACTCTCCACTATGTTCAGATCGTATTGTTTTTATTTTTTTACCTAACAAGTTTTCAACTTCAGTCTTGTACTCCTTGAACTTTTCAAGAGCTTCAGACTTATGTTGCATTAAGTATAGATACCCAAATCTAGAATAATCATCTATGAAATAGATGAAATATTCATACCCACCTCGTGCTCTTACATTCATCGGATCACAAAGGTTTGAATGTATAAGCTCTAAAGTTTCCTTGGCTCTATAACCTTTTCTAGTAAAAGGTCGTTTGGTCATTTTTCCTTCAAGGCACGATTCACATACAAGTAAAGAGTTTTCTTCTAAACCATTTAGAAGTCCACTTTTCACCAATTTCTCAATCCTATTGAGATTGATGTGATCTAACCTTAAATGCCAAAGATGGAAATTTTCTTTAGGAGAAACTCTTGGTATTTTTAAAGTTGTTGATATTTTGAACATTTCAGTATTGAGCACGACTTTTATGACTAACGGCCTTAGTACATACAAGTTACTTTCCGTTGAACCAAAACATATCTCCATTCTATTCTTAAAAATAAACACCTTATTCTCAGAGAAGGAAATAGAATAATTTTGTTCAATCAGACAAGAAACTGAAATTAAGTTCCTCTTGATATGAGGAACTACATAAACGTTATCTAATAACAGATATCGTTTCTTGTCCAAAAATAACTTAAGCTTGCCTACAGCAACAGCTGAAACGGCCTCACCAGTACCGACTCTAAGAGTCAACTCTCCAGCTTCCAACTATTTCCAGGAACTAAATCCTTGATGGGAAGAACACACGTGGTTAGTAGCCCCTGAATCAACTATCCAGGCAGAATCATCATTCTCTACTAAGTACGTCTCCAAGACAAATAAATTACATTTATCGTCTTTGGAATTCTTCCTTTTTTGGAGAGTAGTGGGAATAGTATTAGAACCCATATTATAAACTCCAAGTTTCATTTTGAAGGACGAACCTCGTTGATAAACTTCATCAGAGTTTGCAACAATTGCTTTCTCAGTTAGTCCATTGACATTCAATGTAGACTGGAGATTATTTTGGGAACTAACACTACTGGTTTCATTGTCATCAATCCCATTTTGTTTAAAAAGTGAGAACTTACGTTCAAACAATTCGTGCAATGATTCCATGATCTCATGTGCAATGACTATGTTCTCAAACCTTTTGGCCAATGCATCAGGTATGCTTTCCAAAATGTGAAGTTGGGCCTTCGAATTAGCCTTCATCCACACCTTATATGCATTACGAACATTTTGTGGTGCATTAGGGGTTAGGACTTGAGGACAATCCTCAAACATGACAATTTCGAGGTCGTTTACCACGAAAAATATTTTAATAGATTCTTTCCACGTCATATAGTTAAAACCGGTCAAAGTAGAATAGGCAATTAACAACAAATCAATCATTGACATTTTGCTAAAAAAACAAACATATTGATCTACATTAGATTTTAGCATAACTCTTTAAAACAAATCCAATCAGGTTTAGCAAAATCTAAATGAACCCTATATAACATCTAGTTTTGCAATGACGCTTCAGTGATTTAGGACAAAAGCCACTGAAGGGTAGTCAAATTCTCTCTTCACTGAATTGAGACACTCTCAACTAATCATTACACTAGAATAACTCTTATTCCTATAATGATCAATCCTCATTGATTGGTAAAAAAATCATTAACTTGCTTAACAATTTCCCATAAATGTGACCCTTCATTTTAGATCCTAGAGTTCCACCCCAATTAGACAACCAAAGGAAAAAACCGATTAGGAAAAATACTAAAACGGCCCCATCCATTTCTGGAGTTCGGCTTGATATTGACCAACTGCAAAAACCATCCAAAGGGGGACACTCCCAGGAGCCTCAAGGTCATGCAAGAAGGTCTCACGGTGAAAACCAATGTAAGAGACTGTAGGACATATTGACACACATCTTTCTCCTACTTACTATAAATACTCTCTCCATTCACCTTGATATTGACCCATGCAAACACCATTCGAAGGGGGACGCTCCTAAGGAGCCATGAAGCCAAGCATGAATCTCACGATATGAATATTAAGGGAGAAACGTGAGTGAAAAAATGACATATCATATATATCTTTTCCTCCCACTGAGTATTTTAACAACCTAGGGTTTAGTTTACTTAGGAAAAATACAGCTAATTATTTTTACTAAGTGATTGTTTAAGTTTGCTCAAAAGTAATATTTACTTTAGAAAGTTAAACAATTTTGATTAACATTCATTAAACACTTTAACAAACATTAATCAACAATTGCAAGCTTGTAGCAAATCTATCTAATTCACCTTTCTAGATAGGGGTGTTCCGTTTCCGTCAACTTAAATACCCCAGTCTAGCCAAAACCCGCCTTAGACAAAAGGTCTCTTATAGATAGATATGTTACAAATTTAATCTTTTATTGAAATCAGTTTAATCCTATTAAACTGATTTAAAAAATTAATCTAAATTTCTAATCTCATTTGTGAGCTTAGGTTATTGATTTTAAAAACTATTTTAAAAAATGATTTTAACTAAGTTTGCATGCAACTCTTGGTTATTGATTTTAATTTCTAATTTCATTTATTTATAATTCTTATAAAGTAAATGAAACAAATTAAAATCTACATTGCAAACAAGACATACATGAGTTATTTATAACAATTATAAATTAACCTAAGGTAGTGTCATGCTTCATGTAATGTTCATTCATTAATAATATATAACTCTTATATAACTAAGTAATGAATTATGCTATAGCATACACACCATACATCCATTCAACCTTATATTATAACACTTATAATATAAATGATGCATGGATATGCTATAATGCATTATATTATATGATGCATGAGCATGCTTCATGTAATTTAAATCATGCATACTAATATATTATAACACTTATAATATAAAATGATGCATGAAAATAAATGCATAACCTATGGTGGGTTTTAAAAACTACATGACATACATTATGACATATAATATAAGCATACATCACATGCACATTTAATAAAAGTTGATGGATCGGGATAATTTGTCTCAAAACCGGAAAAAATTCCTAAACTATTACAAATGTTGGAGTCAACCGGTTCGAATATGTAAACCGGGTCTTGAATCGCTTTCCCTAAAGCCTCATCACTTGATTTTGTAGAAAATCCTCTGATCGTCGAGTAACGCACGTCAAGTATAAACAAACGTGTAGCAAGGATCGCATGGCTTTGGACTATGCGATGAGCATGAAAGTCCATGCGATCGTGCAATGCGATTCAAATAACGCATGCCATGCAATTGTGTAGCTAATGACATGCGATGAGCAAGATAGTCTACGCGATCAAGTAGCAAACGCCGAGTATCGTATAGCATGTGATCGTGTAGCTAATGACTATGCGATGAGCATGATAACCTACACGATCATTTAACGCTTATGCCTTGCGTCAAGTAACAAAATACTGTGTGATCATTTACCTCTCGAGCGCCTACATGATCATATAGCCAATGGAACACGATCGAGTAAACTCTTTACACGATTGTGTAGCATTAGCTATGTGATCATTTAGCAAATACTACGCAATCAAGTAGAACAATTCATTTTGAAAATGTTGATAGTTGGTGATGGTCTAATTATTAATTTGTCTTGAGAGCAAGCATCACATGATAATTTATTAGACTGAAAAATCTTTTGGCTCATCAATGGATTTTTATGTGATAATTCTTCTCATCATTGTAGATCCTGTATGACTTAATCGGTCATGCCAAATTGTGAATATATCTTCATTCGTAAACTTTAGGCTCATTGTTGGATATGTTTCAATTACTCATGTATGAGTATAACATAATCCAGAAGATAACGCATGCAATTTTTCTAGTAACGTTTTTCATGTGAGACAGTAGATATAATATAAAGATACTCTATATTATTTTTACTATATTAGTCTCAATATGATAATATTGCAATGTATATCTTTAAAAGTTAGTAGGTTTCTCTGTGATTGACTAGAGAACAACACATTGTCAATTGTACATTTTGTTCCTCTAGGCAATAATATTTGCTTTTCCAAAACCTTCAATTAGGTGTACAGAGCTTGATATTGTATTGACTTCTGCTTCCAGCAATTGTCAGTTTGGAAAAATACTTTTTACTTGTAAGTATTGTGTGTAGTTACATAGCCTCTCAGACATAGATCTTCATTGTTCTTTTTTTGTCACTCACTATATGAAAATTATCCATCCTTCTTCATTAAACAAACTAATTACAAAATTAAAAATATAAAAGTTTAACCTTAGCTAAAAAATATGAAAGATTAATTTGAAAAAAAACAAACAACATTAATTCTAAATATTCTCAAAATCAAAAGAAACATTTGTTATTCCATCAATTGTGTCAATTTTCTCTTTATTAGATTTAAAGAAGTCTGTCACATTCAAATTTTTCATATTGGATGGATCAAATATATCATTATCCTAATAGTGAAAATTAGCCTCCACATTTTTTTTTCTTTTTCCTCCAGAAAAGCTTGATAGAGATCATCAACTAAGTATTTTGACATAATGGCTACATGCCCAATGCCCAGTCATTCTGTATTAGAAGCATTTTTGTTCAACACTTTTTGAACTCTTATCTTATGGAGCTTTTCCTTTATAATCACCATTGAATGTGGTTCTTTTGAAAGTTGGATGATTATAACAACCACCACGAAAATAATAACTATTTCTTCCTCTACCACGATCACAACCTCCACCATGACCATGACTTCGACCACAATTATTAAAATTCATAGCATTCACTTCGGGGAATGATGTTGCTCTAGTTACCTGAGATTCATGATTTTTCATTAATAACTCGCTATTTTGTTCAGCCATGAGAAGATATGAAATGGGTGCACACTACTACAAATTTGGTATTTCTTGGCATGCATGATTTTTGTTTTCTTGATGGTCATGACAAAAGACCATCAAGAAAAATATATTTCTTGATACAATTAATTTTTATATTTAACTTGATGTGCATGTATATCAACAAAATATCTTTCTTAACACACAAATTCGTAAGTCTAGTCAAAATGGTGAATTCTTGGCTTTTAGATTCGTTGATGGTCAAAAGCCATCAAGAAAATTTCTTTCTTGATGGGCAATGACCATCAAGAAACCTACCTATGTTGATGGTCAATGTCCATTAAGAAACCTATGTTGACGGCCACAAAACCCATCAAGAAGAACCAAGACAATGGGAAAAAGTCAAATTTGTGCATCAGATTGATACCTATTTTGACGGTCAACAACTGTCAAGGTTAACTGTATCATTGACAGTTGAAGCCCATCAAGAAAACAACCAAAATGATGTCATTTTGGCCATAGTAAGATGACAACATTTTGCATTCAAATCAAAACCGATTTATTTTGTTTTAAAAATCAAAACAATATCGTTTTGATAAAGCCAAAACGATGTCGTTTTGAATTAAACCAAAACGGCATCGTTTTGGCTTTATCAAAACGATATCATTTTGGTTAAATTCAAAATGACTTCGTTTTGGCCTTTAAAGAAAAATGACGTCGTTTTACATTTCCCAAGCCGCCAGCCGTCGTCGGAACTTAATTTCCATCCCAGGTCGTCGATCTTCTTGTGCAAGCCATCGTCCGTCTTCAAGTCGTTGTCCATCTACTAGTTGCCGTCGCCAACCGCCGTTGATTAATCATCTTCTAGCCACAACCCTAAATTGCTAGCCGCCAACCCGATTTTCAACTTCTAGCCATAAACCTAAATCGCTAACCGCCAACCCGATTTCAACTCCTTTGGCCCTAAGTGAGTATTAAATATGTTGATAGACATCTCGTAATACGATTTTTTGTGATCAATCTTTTATTAAGGTCAAGTATTTTTTTATTTTCAAGTTTGAATGATTATGTTTTTGGGAATTCGACCAAATTTCGATTTCAAATTTGATTTTGTTTCTTTTTATTTTTTTTTAATTGGATGAATTTGGAGACAACTAAAACAAAAATTATATTGGGAAACCCATGAAAAAGGTGGCACTATGAAGAAGTATAATATAACTGTATAAAATAGGAATTCGTGTTGATAGCATGTTATAAAATTGTGGAGTAAAATGTGGCACCATGAAGAAATATAATATAACTATATAAAATATATAAACAAATAAAATAACAAAACAAAACAACCAGAATTAAAATTAAATAAGAATTTCTCTCTAATTCTCACCTATGTATGTCTCTCCAATTCTCCAAAATCCCTGACGTTGATGCAAGTAAAAGATCAAAACTTTTGCTCTCGCTCTCACTTCTCGCTTCTAACCCAAAGTTTTAAAATCCAAATTTTCTAATTTTTAAATTTTGGGCTAATTTTCATTTGGGCTCCTTTGTAAAAAGATCTTTTGATTCTCATTGTTGATGGGATAATTTTCTATTTCAGTTAGTTTGTTTGATTTTCTAAAAAAGAAAATAAAATAACAGAAAAAGTGGGAATAAATTCATCGAGTTTTTTAAAAAAATATTAATTTTATAAGCATTGAAGTCAAAATTTTCCATTGTGTAAATTCATTTTAATTTTTAAAATTTCATATTGAAAAAAGAAAGTTTAAATGTTAAAATAATATTTTATCGTACTTTAAGTGGGAATAAAATCATCGAGTTTTTTAAAAAAATATTAATTTTATAAGCATCGAAGTCAAAATTTTCCATTGTGTAAATTCATTTTAATTTTTAAAAATTCATATTGAAAAAAAGAAAGTTTAAATGTTAAAATAATATTTTATCGTACTTTAAAACTTATTATTTTAGTTGTTATATTTTTTAATGTCCAAATATAACTTTTGGATAAATCTTAAAATTCTACGACTAAATGTAATTTTAAATAATAATAATAATAATTTTTATGCATATACAACATAAATGAAATTGTAAACTTTAGAAGGGGAAATTCAAATCTCTCTAACATTTTAATCAAGAATATAATATCTTATAACCATCTTTGGTTTTTACTTTATGTCGAGTTGGAAAATCGATCTTCTGACATCAAAATCGATCATACAAATTTATACCAATTGAGTTATGCTCATTTTGACAATATTATAGATAAAAGTTACAACAATAATATCATATATCGAATAATTAATTGAGACATTATTGAAGTGCAAGAATATATAAATTATTTGAAGTGGTTGCTTGTCAAAATAATCAAAGAATACAATGCAGATAAACAAGCCATATCATGCATGGGCTTTATAATTATCTTGTAGTGTTTTGTCTTATTAAACAACATTAGAAAAATAATATGTGGAGATAGGCCCTCACATTTGTTTGCTCATTGCCCAAAATTTTCTCAACCTTAAAAAATAATTATTTAAGGATAAGAGGAAAAAAATCAAATGAAAAATAATGTTGAAAATTAAATATGCATTAAAAAAAAATTGATGTGTGGCCTAAATTTTAAACAGAAGAATGTGGTTGACACTCAAATGAAACATTATCACATTATCTTTCTCATTGTTGCCTCAACCTCAAGCTTTTCTTTCTTTTTATGGAATAATTAAAGGGAAAAAATATAGTAATTTTTAAGTTGGAAATTTGAGAATCTCTGACTCTTAATCGAAAATATATATCTTATACCAATTAAATTAGTTCATATTGGCATATTAAAGTAATTATATTTTTTTAATTTTTCTCAAATTTGAAAAAATAATAGTAAAAAAACAGATTTTTAATTCTCTCTTTAATTTCTCCCAGCCAAAGTTTTTTTTTTAAAAAAAAAATTATTCAAAAGAAATAAGATTTTTAATTGTCTCTTTAATTTAGTCTCTCAATTTCTTAAACCAAAAGATTTATATATAGAGTTTTTTTTTTTAAAAAAAAAGTTATATATAAATTTAAAATTTGTCATTTTTATATAAAAATTTATGGTTCCTTCTTTGCTAGTGAATAATAAATTGCGTCTTTTAATTCTCCATTTGAACTCCGTTGATTTTTTTTATTTACGAATTAAGTTGTTTACTCATTAATTCTTTCCTTTCGATACAGAAAATGTTTTGAAATTTCAGGCCAATTTTAAAAGGGTTGTTTTTTAATATAGAAAAATAAATTAAAATATTTATAAAATATGGTAAAATTGGCCTCGATAGTTAGTGATATTGATAGATACGGATAGAAGTCTATCGGTGTCTATCAACGTCTATCATTGATAATTCGAAAAATTTGTTATATCTTATAAATATTTTTAACAGTTTTACCATTTGAAATAATTTCTCATTTTAAAACGGTAAAGATAAGTATTTCAAGTGTAGTTTTTTTTTTATTCACTTTTTAATTGAGCTATTTCAACTATTTTAGAAAGTAGATATACAAATAAAATTTAATTTTTGACCTTAAACTTCATCAATTTCATCAAATTGATAAGTGATTAAGGCTGTGTTTGGCATTGTCTTGGTGCCTCAAAGAGCCCTTTGAAGAAAATCTTTTTGTGTAGTAATTTAGATGTTTTAAAAAATTATAGAAAATCACCTTTTAAATCTTAGTTTTCACAATATGTTAATACTAGCTTCCACTTTTAGATTGTCTAATTTACCATAACTTTTCTTTAATCATTTCATTCACTTTTTTTATCAATCTCTTCTTTTTTTTTTTATTGACTCACTTCTACATCACCATTAGAACATCACAATTACGAGAGGAAACAAATTCAAATCAACCATAATTAATTCAAGGTTTTTTTTGTTCAGTTGTTCTTTTTTTTTCTCAATTGTTATTTTCTTTTTCTTTCTCCTATTTGTCATCGAAATATTTGTTGAATGATTTATCTTCTGATATAATTTTAAAATTTTTATGTTAAGTATAGTTGTATATTTTTCAGCATTATCTAAAATTGGATGAATTAGAATAATAATGTTGTTTTAAACTGTGTTTAACGAAAATGAAAAATCCATAAATAAAAAGTGAACGGATAGTTGTAGTACTTTTTTAATTATCTCAAATGTGTTCTCCCATTTGCCATCTAAATGCTTCTTGGTGTACTTTATTTGCATGTATTTATTAACTAATATATTTTATTCTGATTTTCTTAATGATATCAAGGTTTTTCCCCAAATCAATGGAAACAAAAAAATCTTCAACTGCATAATCTCATTTGACTAACCAATCTTTCTTTCCATTTTATTTATTTATCATTTGATTGTGTATATCTAATTTCTTTCAACTCTTACTTGTAACGTTCATCATTAATTGGTCATTTAATCCAATTTCTCTAGCTAAACTGTCCATGTTGTTATTTCATTAACCCATAATTTTAATTTTGATTTCACTAATTCCAGATGGGTTAAAAAAAACTAATGATGATTGGTATTACCTGCATTCTTGCTTTTTTATATCTTACCTCTTATTCTTTTCTTGATTTGAAAATTAATAAATCTACCGTATTTGTTGATTATTTTAATATTAAAAATCAGCTAATAATCATAGGTGAGCCATCTTATATCTTCTACTATTATTTTACGTATCTAGAATTCTGCAACATCTTTTATGAACTATAAAATATTGTAATTGTGCCCATAAAGTTTCTGTGTTAGCACAGAATGCGTGGATGGTTTTTTTCAAAAAGATTAGATTTAGTTTTTTTATTAATTATTTATGTTTTTTACAAATATAAATTATTGAATCTTTTAAAAAAAAAACAAAAATAAAGCAAAGGTAAAAGGAAAAAAAAAAAAAACTACTTTCAAATACTAAAACCTATAAAGCACATATACTTCATGTGAGACAAAAAATCAGTATTAGATATGTATCAGATATCAATACTTTCATATACTTCCCATATACATATCTGACACACAATTTGACGTATTAGTTCTATGCATACCTTTTTTAGAGAAAAAAGACAAACAACTTGTCTAATTTTTCCCAATCTAAAACTAGATAACCTATTTAAAAAGTTCAAAGCTAAAAAGAAAAAAATAAATAAAAGACCAAACCCTAGAATCATCTAATCTTTATCTTCACATTTGAGTCCCACAAAGTCTACCAAAATATATACCATTTGGATATCTTTGACAATTCAATGAAGAAGTTCTTTGTTTATCTTCATATTTCTCCCTCTAATCTTCTTCTTCTTTGTAATATGAGCCACTTTTCTATTACATTTTATTAACTATCGTACTTCAACATCTTAGATGTTGCTTTTTTTTTTATTGTATTTCAGTGTATTGTATTATATTTTGTGCTATTGTTATTAACTTATATGCTAAATTTATTTACATCCTAGATTTTTTTTAAAAAAAAAGAAAATGTATCTTCAACGTATCAGTATCCTCGTTTTTTAGAAATATATAAATTAAAAATATATATAAAAAATGACGTATCCGTATCTTAGTTTTTTAGAAATTGACGAATTACCATATCCAGTAACCGTATCTATATCTGTGCTTCATAAACTAAAATAATTCTGAAAAATTTTGTTTTCCCTTTGATTTGCATAATTAGTATTGAGAGAGAGAGAAATTTATCTTTATAATCTTTGTATCCTTTCTTTGCTTTGATTAAATTGTACATAAATCTTGATATTTTATAAATATATTTAAATTTTCATAATTAATTGTTAGATCTTTTAGAAATTATTTATGCTATTGATTCGCTCTAGGATATCTTTGTACCTATGTAATGATAAATAATTTTGAAAGATTATGTTTATGATTAACATTTTATAATATAATTTAAGGAAATAACAAGATATAGTTACTTTTTGGGGGTAAAATATTGTTTGTAATTTAAATTAAATTCTAAATAAATAACTCATAACAATTTAATATACTAAAAAAATAATAATTAAATAATTAAATAATGTCTAATTCGAACATTAACACTAAATTATAGCAAATCTGATTTGAACTTATCAAATACGGTTACCTACTGTTTTATGTTTAAAATTGAAACTCACCAAATGTCAATTAATTTCTTGTAACTTTGATTTTTTTAAAAATACAACTACCGCAATCGTTTTAAAAGTTATAATAATTTTAAACTGAGGTCAACAATAGTCTTAAGTATTTAATTTTTCTAAAGAAAATACTAATTGTGACTTGGGATGAGAATCATTTGCTCATATGATGGGGTTCTACAAAAATAAATAAATAAATAAATAAATTTATTTATTTATTTATTAGTTTCATAAACTCTCATTAACGCATTACACATATATCTATCCATAAATTTTACTTCTTACCTCATATGCTAACTTTTACAAATTATTGTTAACACAATCTGTACTATTTCTTGAGATCGAAGATGCAAATCTCATATAATCCAAAATTATTGTATTAAAAGTAGAAAATTTGTACAAATTATGACGTTACACAAACTAAAGTTTTTATAACTTATTTCTTCTAACAACCAAAACATAGATATAAGACAAACTTAAATTTCCTAACCCTAGACTTTTCAAGTTCGGGTTTTTTCCCCTTTTTCTGATAGAACGAATAATGTAGAGTAAAATGATCTTACCTCCTCCTGCAACAAAACATTATCATCTTGACAAACTCTAAAATTCAATTTTAACTATAATTGTTATCTTTTTATCAATTTCAAAGCTCAAAATAAAAATAATGGGGACCATGTGGAGTATGAGATTTTGAACCTCCAATCTCAATAGAAGAACTCCATGTCAATTAAAGTTAAATTATGCTTATTAGCCTTTAAGATTAATTACATAAAAAAAGTAAAATATTCTTGAATAATTCAAAAGGCAAAAGTATGCTTAAAACTTAATATAAAGCCATGTTTTCCTAAAACATATGTATGTATGCATGTATGTGAAGATTCCACTTTTTACATATTGTTTGACTTGAGATTTTTTAGATGACCGAAAATAAATGATGTTTGAGAATAGAATACTTGAAAATAAAATTTTTAAGAATCAAAGATGTATTTAGTTGTGCATTGAAAATGTTATAAGAATTTTATTAAAAAAATTATGCTTGATTTAATATGTGAAATTAAGTATGACAATCATATATAATTGTAATAAATAAATTAATTAAAGAATAAATATCATTCAATATATTGCTAAAGTTAATTAATTAAGAATAAATAATAATTTTAATTATAATTATTTAAAAATTGAGTAATTTATAAATAAAATTAACCAATTAATATATTAAATGAATGTCATATTGATTATAACTTAAAACTAATCATTTTTATAATTAATTAAATCAACCTTACTAACTTTAATTTTAAATAAATAATACAAGAAAATATAACTTAATAAAAAAACATATTAGATAAAAAGTGAAAATGAGATAAAAATATGATATGTTAATAAAGAATACTAGAAAAGACTTATATTTTTATAATAAAAGATCAAGTTAAAATTAATCTCAATAAATAATTGTTTGATTATATATAAAAAAAATCTATTATTATCATTGTAAAATTTGTACTAACTAAATTTAACTAATACTACTTTACTAAGTACATATATTTAAGATATTGTTAACTAATTATTTAATTGTTTATGTAAAAAAGTAATTTTATTTTAATAAATTTTTATTGTAAAAGTAAGTTAAGTAAATATTTAAATAGATTATTATTGATTTGTTAAAATAAATATTTATATTAATTTTGTTAAATTAATATTAAATAATTAAGTAATTAACTATATTTCAAAAGAAAAATTATTTTAAATAACAAACTGCTGAAAATATTTATAAATAATAGCAAAATATCACAATCTATCTACGATAGATTAGGATAGACTGCGATAGATTGTGATATTTTGTTGTAAATATTTTAGTTCTTTTTCCCATATTTAAAAACAACTCTATTCAAAATGGAATTATATATAAATTGAAAAAGAGATGGAGAAGGAAAAAGAAAAAACTCATAGTTTTAGAAGGAATTCATAGGCAAAGTGATGAAAACTATGAAACGAACATGAGTTTCGTATGTCAATCTCAATTCATGTATAGAAAATCCTTCACCTATACGACTCCTTGACCTTTAAAGATGATTACTTTTTTTAGTTCTCCAAACATAATCGTGGAATCGAATCATCAACTATTCATCTTATCTTATTTATTAAAGTTGACTTAGATTGAGAAAAAAAAAAGATTAATAATATCATAGCAATTGAAAAATTGGATGTTGGGTCTAGAAATAAAGGTTAGAAGAATAGGATAAGAGATAATTGAAGTGAAAAATAAAGAAATAAAGGAAATAAGGAGAAGCAAAGGCAGCCATGCAAAAAATGAAAGGAACCAATTTGATGTGGGTCTTATCTGCCACATGGCGTCACCTGATTGGATGAAATCTCCTCTCGAATGTCTTATAAAAAGGAATTCCCAATTCTCTGCTCTGCTCTGCTTTGTCATTTCTCAGTTTCTCTGCCCCCAACTTCCCTGGAAATCATTTCCACCACACCATCCATTTCTCTCTCAAGGTGCCTCTCTCTCTCTCTCTCTCTCTCTCTATTCTTTTTTTCTTTTAAACTTCTGGTTGCTTCTCTTTGTTCTTCTTCATCTCCATTTTCCTCTCTCTTGTCTATGATTTCGTGGTTTTCTGGGGTTTCTACTTCGGTTTCTTTGTTGATTTCTGTTCTCATTCTTCATTTTCGGGTTTTGGGGTTTTGGGTATTTTTTTTAATCTTCTTAAAGAATCCATATAATCAAATTTACTGTAACTGACCGATTTCTTTTCAGTCATTTGGTGATTTAACATGGTCTTGTGTTAGAACAGTAGAATGTTTTTTCCTTTTAGTTAATACTGATTTCTACTTGTCGGATCTTTTAAGAATTTTTAAGCAACCAATAAGGAAGGGTGATAGAGTGTTGAAGTCTTTATGTAATTCAGTTTAGGTTAAAGTATAAAAGTCACCCTTGAAATTTACTATTTGTTTCAATAATACGCTTATACTTTTGAAAATTACAATACTACTGTTGAACTTATATCAACGTTTCAAAACTATAAGAGTAGTTTTGCAATAGAGGTAATATTTTAACTATTAAAAGTACAAAGGTAGTTTGAAACGTTTATGAAAATATAGAGGTAATATTGCTACGGTTGAAACTATAGAGACAATTTTAAAACGAATATGAAAATTTAATGGTAATATTGAAACTATTGAAATTACGATGGATTTTTTAATCAGGCTTTGATGCCTCTTGGGATCTTAAGACCACAACTTAATGTTTATAAAGTATGAGGGGCAAAACTAAGGAGAGGTGAGAGATTAGTTGAGTAAAAATAACAATCATGCTAACTTAAAGAATATGTAACAAGACAACACTAACTTTTAAGAATATGTACAAAAAAAATCTTAGGTTAACTTACAAATTTAATGATTGAGTTTTGAGGTTGTGTTTTAGACCTTGAACTTTTAATTTTCAAATTTCTTTCTAAATTTTGAATTTTGAGTGTAATAAATTAAAAAGAAAAAAAAAAAACTGGAATTGGAACTTTGGAACTTCTTGACTAGTTAGGTTTAAAATCAAAAGTTTGGAATGTAACTAAAACATTTTAATGTTCCAAGACTAAATGAACAAAAGCAATAAAATTTGGAGATGAAATTTGTAATTGAACCAAAGATTAAATATCTAAGAATTAAGAAGTATGGGTATAAAAACGAGACATGGATATGACGTAATACAAATATAGTGGCACCTCATTTTTAGAAAATCTGGGACATGAACACGGCAAGGATGTATTTATTAAAATATACACCTTTTAAAATATATATAATTTTTATAAAAGATATTTAAAGTCAAGAAGTTTATATATACATATGCTTGAAAAAATGAGTTTGTTGTATTTTGATCTCTAAATTTTTTTTGTCCTATATTATTATGTGTCTATTTTGTATACTTAACAAGTGTTCGATATGTATCTAACAAATATTAGACCTATATTGACTTTGTACAACTAGTGTCTAATCCATATTTGTTGTGCCAACAAGTGTTCGATATGTGCCCAACAAGTGTCTGTCGCACACGAGTACACTAACCAAACTAAAGTGTTCGTACTTTGTAGTTAAATATCCTATTTCAGATATGGCAATAATTTAAAATGGTATTATACGATATCTCTAGTTTAAACCTTTCCTATGACATTTCCTTCTCACATTGGACTATATATACAAAAGATTCAATATACTCTGACCTATTAGTTAAACTTTTGATTGTAATAGTAATTTCTTGCAAAGCCCCTTTTCTTTCCTTGTGTGGTTGCTTTGTATTTGGAAATACTAATCCATTTGCTTTGTATCAAAAGAGTAACTTTCTCTATCATTCTGTAGGTGAAAACTGACAGAGAATTTTGAGAATTAGGAAAAATGGATTACGTATATGCACCTGGAAAGAACCATCTTTTCGTTCCGGGGCCGGTCAACATACCCGAACCGGTTCTGAGGGCAATGAACCGAAACAATGAGGATTATCGTTCTCCTGCCGTTCCTGCATTGACAAAAACTCTTCTTGAAGATGTGAAAAAGATTTTCAAATCTACTACTGGAACCACATTCCTGATTCCCACAACAGGTAACTTTCTTTCCCTTTGAAAGCACCCAATCACTTAAGTTGATTCTGTACATATTATATGTTAATTTTCATGTTTATGGCTCTCAGGTACTGGTGCTTGGGAAAGTGCTCTTACAAACACTCTGTCTCCTGGAGATAGGATTGTGTCCTTTCTGATTGGCCAGTTCAGCCTGCTCTGGATTGATCAGCAGCAACGCCTTAACTTCAACGTCGATGTCGTTGAGAGCGAATGGGGCCAGGGTGCTAATCTTGATGTCCTGGAATCAAAGCTTGCAGTCGATGCCGGCCACACCATCAAGGCAATTTGCATTGTCCACAATGAGACGGCCACTGGTGTCACCAATGACTTGTCTAAAGTCCGGTTTCTACTTGGTAAGAAACGATTGGTTCTGTTTGATAACCGTTAGGTTTTTTAAAGTTGTGCTTGTTCTTTCTTTCATTTATTTACAATGCTTTTTATCTTTCTCAAGGAAATATTGTGCATTCTTAATCAAATTTTAGAAATAAAAATAAGTGTATAAAACTACTTTTAATTTTCAAAATTTGGCTTGAATTTTAAAAATATATTTGTAAAAACTAGATAACAAAATAAATAAACTCGTAGGTAAAAGTAGTATTTATAATCATTTGATTTTTGAAAAATAAGCTTATAAACACTACTTTTTAAAATGGGAGGGTTCCGTATATGAAAGATTATGATACCCTTTGAAAACCATTTTATTTTTTTTTGTTTTTGAGTTTTGAAAATGGTTTGTTTTCTTACCATTTTTTTACAATGGGATTCAATTTTCTTTAAGGTAACATTTTTTTAGAACATTTTTAAGGTGACAATTGAATTCATATAGTCAAATTTTAAAAACAAAAACAAATTAAAAACTCCTTTTTTTTAGTTTTATAGCATAGCTTGAATTTTAGAACGTCCATATGAAGTGGAGAATAAATCAAAGAAGTTCATTGATGAAAGTAACTGTAATAAGCTTAATTTTCAAAAACCAAAAACCAAGACATCATTTTGATAACAATTTTGTATTTGGTTTTCAATTTTTGAAATTTATGTCGATAGTTTTCACATTTCAGAAACAAGAATACGTTAGGTTACTTTTTTTTATTTCAAAACGTGAAACATTAGTAGAATGTTGATAAAAAAATAACCAGTAAAGGTGGAAGTAGTGTTTATAAGTTATATTTCAAAAACCCGGGCCAAAATTATAAAACTTTACTCCTCTTTAAGAAAATTTCTAACTTACCCCTGTTGGTAAGAACTATCATTTCCCCTGTCTTCAGTCTCTTCTCAATGTTGATTTGAAATCTTCTGCTGAAAAACACAGATAAGTACAAGCATCCTGCTCTTTTGCTGGTCGATGGAGTGTCTTCGATATGTGCACTCGATTTTCGAATGGATGAATGGGGAGTCGATGTTGCTTTAACCGGTTCCCAAAAGGCTCTTTCTCTCCCTACAGGACTTGGAATTATTTGTGCCAGCCCCAAAGCACTAGAGGCATCCAAAACTTCAACATCAGTTAAAGTGTTCTTTGATTGGAAAGACTATCTCAAGTTTTACAACCTAGGAACATACTGGCCATACACCCCTTCCATTCAGCTCTTGTATGGACTACGAGCAGCTCTGGATCTTCTGTTCGAGGAAGGTCTCGACAATGTGATCGCCCGACACAGTCGTCTTGGCAAAGCGACAAGGTAGCACATCAAAGATACCAAAAATGAATTATTAGAAACTTCATTGCTGTTATTTGTGGTCTGAATTCTTTTCTTTTTTCATGGTGAAATTTAGGCTTGCTGTGGAGGCTTGGGGATTGAAGAATTGTACACAAAAAGAGGAATGGTTTAGTGACACTGTGACTGCTGTGCTTGTTCCTTCTTACATTGACAGTTCAGAGATTGTGAAAAGGGCATGGAAGAGATACAATTTGAGCTTGGGACTTGGCCTCAACAAAGTTGCTGGGAAAGTCTTTAGAATTGGTCACCTTGGAAACCTTAATGAGGTAAATTATTATCGCTCTCTTACAAATATTGATGTGTCTTAAACACTCATTACTAACTGTTGGGGACAATGGATCTCCAAATATCTCTACAATAGTATGATATTATCCACTTTGGACATAAGCCCTCGTGATTTCACCAGAAAGGTCTCATACCATAGGAGATAGTTGTCCTCCTTTATAAACCCATGATCATCTCTTTATCTACCTAACGTAGAACTTTGATTGTATTTCCAACACTAACCGTGCCATATGCATCACTAATATGTTTTTTTACCAATCTCGCTTGCATCGAACTCCTATTTGACGTTTTTAGAGAAGTTCTGACTTTCTCAAAATGTACAAATATGTCGTCTCTTCGCCATTGAACTGCAAACACATGTCATACTTCTAATTTTTGGTAAAAAAAATTGTTTTGAGCTCAAAGGAGGTTTAACCAATTTCCATTGGTTTCTTTCTATTTGTCAGTTGCAATTGTTGGGATGTCTTGCTGGTGTGGAAATGATACTGAAGGATGTAGGGTACCCTGTTAAACTAGGTAGTGGAGTTGCTGCAGCAAGTGCATACTTGCAAAATAGCATTCCTCTCATTCCTTCAAGGATTTAATTATATTCATCTGTCATGCCCATGTAATTATTTTCTATTTTCTTCATCTCCAATACTCTGTAAAAAAAAAAAAAAAAAAAACATTTCTCAATACTCTACTTCTGTTATATATTTTGATATTTTTTTTACTTTGGTATTTTTTTTGGTGTCCTTTGGGGGGAAAAGAATCTTTGTTTGATCAACCTTGCAAACTTACTCGATCCATTGTTCATAACGAAAATTTTGAAGAAAAAAAATAATCAAATGTTCTATAGTTTTTACGGTAAACGACTCGTTTGGATCTTTGAGTTTTGTTACATGGATGTGGATATTTAATTAGTTATACTTGGATGTGTAGAATAATTAGTATTGAGAACTTAAGGCTAGTTTGGTAGGTTGAAAATAGAAATTTGAACGGAAGGAATTCATGGAAAATATTTCATCTTTTTCATATATGTTCGGTAGCATATTCAATAAATTGGTCTCAATTTAAACCATTATTTGATATAATATATTTATAAATTATAAAATTAGTTGTGGTTACCCATGAAATGTTAGGTTGAATATAAATTATTTAATTAATTTATGAACAGTAATTTATTTTGCACATGTATTATCAATTTTTCAAATATATAATTTTCTTCATCAAAGTTTAAATGTTATTTCATTATTATACATTAATATTTGGAGGTTTTCAAAAATAGAAAAATAAGAAAAATCATTTACAAAAACTAGGAAGATTATTCATTTTAGACTTTTATTAGTTTTTACTATTGATAGACTTCTATCAATCTCTATTAATTGTAGATTTCTATCAGTTTCAATCACTAATAGATATTGACAGAAGTCTATCAGTGTTTATCATTATTTTTTTTGCTATTTTTATATTAGTTTGAGATTTTTTTCTATCTATAAAAATTTTTCTTAATATTTATGTCGTTCTTTTCTATACACTATTAATATGTGTGGTTTCATACATTTTCATTACTTAAATGTTGTAGTCTCAATATTTAGAGTAAAATATAATTATCTACCAATTTTACTTGAAAGAAATATATTAAAAAATATTAGAACTTTTGACATTTGCCCACACCAAGATTTAGGAATTTTACTTAGCTATGTGCAATAAATTTGTGAACTATGTAATATTAAAAAGAAAATTATTTCTTTTATTTCACACTGAAAAATCAATCTGAAAAGTTAATAAAAACTAAAAACATATTGTTTAATTTAATAAATAAATAAGTATTATTTTGGTAACCACAATTTAGTTGGAATAGAAATATATCTAAATCTCAATTCCAAACCAAGAAAATTTAATAATATTGGACTTGTTAATCAAATATTATTTAATTTAATAAATAAATTTATATATTTTTTAATTTAATAAATATATGTTATTTTATGGAGTAATTCTAATAAATAGGAAAAAAACCAAAGTATTTACAATCTATAGCAAAAAAAATTGTCAAAGGAAGTCAAGTTTTGCTTTTTTTTCCCCCAAATTTCCTAAAATATCCTTGCAATCTGAAATCCGCGCGTCCTCACCTAGGCTTCTTCCTCGTCGTTCTTCAGCTTCTTCCTCGGCATTCTTCCTCATCGACGACGTCTTCTTCCTCGATGTTCTTCTTCATTGAAAACGTTCTTTTTTTACCACAGTACGACTTCTTCTTTGATTTTTTTTCTTCGATTTTTTGCTCATGTAGGTCTACAGTTCTTTCTCAATTTTCTTCTTTGATTTTCTACACGTGTCCGCCTATGGCTTCTTCCTCGTCCATGACGTCGTGGTTCCTCGACCACGCTATCCTTCGTCATCGTTGATAAGGGATTCTTTGCTCTCCCTTATTACGTCTGACGACTTCATTACACTATCTTTCATTCCTCGACCATGATATCCTTTTCTTTCGTCCGACGACTTCATTACGTTATCATTCTTCTTCTTCTCTTCTCTTCTTCTCCTTATCCTTTTCTTCTTCTTCATCCCTTCTCCTTGTCTTCTAAGTTTATAGATCTCAATAACATGTAGGCCTTCTTCTTCTTCTTATTATTTTTTACGTTTTCAGGATCTTAGAATTCTATCGATATGGTTGTTGTATTTGTGTTCTTTTCAATCTTTTTTTTTTAATTTTTATTATTCTTTGTTTTTGATTTTTTGTTGTGCAGATAGATAGTTTTTTGTGTCAATATGTATGGATGTGAACATTTCTCTAAAGGAATCCCACAATGGAAGCGTTCTCGTGTGAGATCGCATTGCATCACGCAATTCGATTTTTACAATAACAAAATCGTTGTACTAGACTTAATAGATAAACATGTAAATTAACATGCTATTGGAGAAAGAATTAGAATGGTTCTTACCTTTGTAGATTCCTCAAGTGCCACGAACAATCCTCTCCAAGGTTCTAACGAACGGATCTCCAAACGGTCTTGATCAGGAACAACTCCTTGAGCGATCTCGAACACTACCACGAGAGTTACCTCGTTATTCTTTGAGATTTCAATAGAGGGATATGTGGTATCCAACTATTGGGAGAGGGAGAGGAGAATAAGGTTTTGGAGAGTAGGGAGACTTAGAGAAAATTATGCACAATAACAATATGGAGTTGTGTATTGTTAGAGTTACTCTGCAATGAGAATTGTGTATTCAATGTATTCAAAAGGGCTATGGAGAGGTATTTATATAGAGAAGGGCCAAGCTCTTTCCTAATATATTTTCTTTTTCTATAATTAATTAAATAATATTTATTTAATTAATTAGTCAATATAATTAAATAACAATTATTTAATTTGCACAATTAAATAACACTTATTTAATTTTAATTTGCACAATAATTAAATAACACTAAACCCAATTTAATGTATATATTTAATTATCATATACATCCCATGTATATGTGCAAAATCTTTCTATTAGTTAATTCTTTGTGAATCTAATTCACTTGAATTTGATTAATTTGAATCATATTCAAATATTACTTTTCAATTTAATTATAAATCATATCCACAATTAATTATATATTAATCACATTAATATATAGTTCCCTCAAATTAATTTGACCAATTCAAATTATCTCTCTTAAGTATCCTTTAGTGAGCTAACGAGGGGACCTGGGGGACCTGGTGGACCTGTAGATCAGAAGCTCCAATGATATGAGATTAATTGGTTAAACTCATTAACCAAGTTAATCAATATTCATTAACTATGGGTACTTCCATTAAAGACCCACAGCTGCACTCTTCTCACTACAAATATATTTCTGTGTCCATGTATATAGACCAATACCAGCAAGTTAGTCCTTCACGAGTGTTCGTAACTCTCACTGGGTCAAATTACCATTTTACCCTTGGGTTACCTTTGGCTTCTTAAGTACCAGTACTCCTCTAATGAACAACTTGTTTATGATCCAACCAATAAACATAAATCCCTCTTGGGCCAATAAGAAGGTAGGGCCCTTTGTTCACATCCCAGAGACACCACTTAAGGGTGATAGAAAAGTAGGCATGCGCAGCGGAATTAAGGATCAATTTTACTCTAATTGCATAAATTAAACATACAACCCTAAATTAGTTAATTAGGGTTTTTTAGAAACATTATCTTTGAAGCTCCCAAAACTCGTCTATCTCCGCTTGAACACGAACCGGACAACCACTAGCTGATCTACTATTCTCTGGACTCAGAACTGGGTTGTGGGACCCGATGGATGAAGAACCCGAGATAGAGAAAAAGAGATGGAAATAGTAGAGTGAAATTTGGGTTGAGTTTGAATTTTTTCAGCCCAATTTTTAAAAACCAATTTTGCAAAATTTCCAAAAATGACAAGCTCATATTTATAGAAAAGGGTCATGCAAAATTGCATGAAATAACTTCATAAAAACCCAATACCTAGAATCCACTATCGTGGGCTTAATGTCTCCACTATAAGCCAACACCTAACCCACTATTTTGTTAGTGGAATTATCCAACAAAAGTTTGGATTTTCCCACTAACTTTAGTCAAAGGGCAAAATAGTCATTTGGTCAAAGTCAAACTTTGACCAAAAAGTAAACATTTTGACTTTTTATGATTTTTTTTTCTGTTGACTAATTTTGACCTCCCGAGCATGTATCCGCATTCATTTTCTCGAAATTCAAATCACATTTGAATATAAAGTCGGTCAAAGTTTGACTTTTCAAAATCAAAAGTCAACTCTTTGACTTTTTACATCTTTGACCATTTCCATCATTTTCGAGCTTCCGAATATGAACGTATTCATATTCTTGATATTTAAATCACATTTAAATATTAAAGTTGTATCTCTAAACTAAAAAACCGACACTATATCACATATGCTTGTCGATTTCTCTTTCTTCACCTAATTTGAACAATTCGAATTATTCTATCATACTGTTCTAAGTTTACTCCATATGAGCTAGTAGGGGAATCTAATGGACCTATAGATCATGGGCTCCAACGATCCGAGATTAGCTGGCTAAACTCTTTAGATGGACCTAATCAACATTCGTCAAATCACGGGTCATTCTACTATAGTCCCGTAGTTGCACTCCCATCACTATAGATATATTTGTGTCCATATGATATAACTATGATTAGTAAGCTAATCCTTCACAGATTGTTCGTAATCTCGGCTGGGTCATAAAAACCGTTTTACCCCCAAGACTACATCTTATTCTTTAAGTTCCACTGATCCTCTAATGAACAATTGGTTTAAGGTTCAACCTATAAACCGAACCCCTATCGAGCCAATGAGAGAGTGGGGCCCCTTGTTCAAGACCTGGATTCAGTACTAAAGGGAACAACCTATCTACTATCTCTATAACAGGTAGGAGTGAATTCCGTCTTGCACCCTATGTTTCTAGCTATCCATCTGATCTTACCCATGAAATGGGAGGCTTATTGGGCCAGCGATAATGAGCTTCCCTCACCTATGCAGATCTAAGGATAATTCCGAGTGAACAGAAGTTCATAGTTAGCTCAGGATTAAGATTAAGTTACCTAGGTCATCAATTAACTAAATAGTCAGTTTTATACATTAAACGACATTTAGAACGTAAAAAGTGACTATTTCATGGTTCAGTCTTATGTAAACTCTTTACATAGGATGCCCCCATTTTCATGTCTCCACATGAACGGTTTAGGATCACATCGTTTGTACTAACTACAAAAATGGGCCACATCCATAGTGTCCCCAGAATAAGGCACCCAATCTTATTTATATACTATAGACCATTTTGGCTATATATATTTGAAATTGATCTACATTTATATCACTACATAAAGTTCAAACTAAACTTAATAGCCTTGGAACCTCAGTTTATTAGATTCATGAATATAGAATTTAAATTTACTAAAGATTTTTAATAACAGCTTTATTGAACAAGAATATGATATTACAAACTATGAGTTTTAGGATATAAAATCCAACAAACTCCCACTTGGACTAAAAATCCTAGTAGGATCAAACGATGTTGAATTTAACTGTGAGAAATTAATATTACATATGAGTACAATAAACATATGAATATAATAAAATAGGGCATTTACGCCCAACATAATCTCCCACTTGTCCTAGTTTAGAAACACCGTAGACCTAAACTCTGTAGGTGACCCTCAAAGCTTTAGCCGTGAGGGTTTTTGTAAAAGGATCAGCAATGTTTTGCTCAGAAGGTATCTGGGTTACTACAACGTCACCACGGTGTACGATTTCCCAGATAAGGTGGTACTTGCGTTCGATGTGCTTTCCCCGTTTATGGCTTCGAGGTTCTTTTGAATTTGCAACTGCACCACTGTTGTCACAATACAAGGTGATGGGTAGATGCATATTTGGAACAACTTCCAAATCTGTCAAGAATTTTCTCAGCCATACTGCTTCTTTTGCTGCTTGCAAGCAGTTACGTATTCAGCTTCCATTGTGGAGTCAGCTATACAGGTCTGTTTTATGCTTCTCCACACTACTGCTCCTCCGTTAAGAGTGAACACTGATCCAGATGTAGAATTTCTAGCATCTTTATCAGTTTTGAAATCAAAGTCAGTGTATCCAGTAAGGATCAGATCCTTAGCACTATACACGAGCATGTAGTCCCTAGTTCTCCTAAGATACTTTAAGATGTTCTTAATGGCAGTTCAATGATCACGTCCAAGATTAGACCGGTATCTACTGATGATCCCTACTGAGAAGCATATGTTAGGTCTAGTACATAATATTGTATACATCAGGCTTTCAATTGCAGAGGCATAGGGAATATTTCTCATATTCTCAACTTCTTGAGGTGTCTTAGGACATTGTCCTTTTGACAGATGAATTCCATGTCTGAAAGGCAACAGTCCCTTTTTGGAATTCTGCATTTTATATCTAGACAATATTTTGTCTATATAAGATGCTTGAGACATGGCTAGTGTTCTATTCTTGCGATTCCGAATAATTTGGATCCCAAGAATATACTGCGCATTTCCTAAATCTTTCATTTGAAATTGTGTATCTAGCCATTGTTTGACGTCAGTAAGATATCCTACATCATTCTCAATGAGTAGAATATCATCAACATATAAAGCTAAGAATGCTATAGTAGAATTGATGATCTTCTTGTAAACACAAGGCTCATCAACATTCTGTTCAAAGCCATAAGATTTGATCGCAGTATTAAACCTTATATTCTAGGATCTAGAAGCTTGTTTCAACCCATAAATGGATTTTTGAAGCTTATAAACTTTTGTTCTTAACCCTGTGCAATAAACCCCTCTGGTTGAGCCATATAGATACTCTCTTCAAGATCGTCATTTAAAAAGGCTGTCTTGACATCCATCTGCCAAATTTCATAGTCATAAAAGGTGACAATGGATAAGAGTATTCTTATTAACTTTAACATGGGAACAGGAGAGAAAGTTTCTTCATAGTCCACTCCCTCTCTCTGGGTATAACCCTTTGCCACAAGTCGAGCCTTAAAAGTCTGTACTTTACCGACTTCGTCTCGTTTTCTCTTGTAGATCCACTTACAACCAATTGGTTTTACATCATTTGGTTGATCTACAAGTTTCCAGATAGAATTGAAGTACATAGACTCCATTTCGAGGTCCATGGCTTTGACCCATTGATCACGGTCCACATCTTTCATCGCCTGTTTATAGGTCGATGGATCCTCTATGCCATCATCAGGTATGACTACTTGTGTTTCTGTTAAACCCAAGAAACGATCAGGCTGATGAACAACCCTCCCACTACATCGAGGCATTCTCAACTCTTGAGAAGGATGTGACTGACCAAATGTACTAGTTTTATCTACTACTTTAGTAGATGAACTAGCTCTATCTGTAGCGTCTTTTGAAATTTCTTTCAACACTATTTTACTGCTTGGTTGATGATTTCTAATGTGGTCTTCCTTTAGGAATGTGGCATTCATTGATACAAATACCTTGTTTTCTTGAGGATGATAAAACAGACTACCCCTTGTTTCCTTTGAATAACCTATAAATAGGCATGACTTTGAACGATGTTCCAATTTCTTGGGATTTTGTACCAACACATGTGTTGGGCAACTCCAAATTCTAAAGTGATGTAAACTACTTTTATGCCCTTTCCATAGCTCATAAGGTGTTTCTAAAACACTTTTAGAGGGAACGTTGTTCAAAATATGGACAACAGATTCAAGTGCATATCCCTAAAAGGAATCAGGCAATTGAGCATAGCTCATCATAGAGCGAACCATATCTAATAAGGTTCGGTTTCTTCTTTCTGATACACCATTTTACTGAGGCGTACTAGGTGTAGAGAGTTGTGACTGGATCTCGTTTTCTATCAAATAGTCTTGGAATTGTATGTCCATATACTCTCCACTTCGATCTGATCGAACTGTCTTTATTGTTTTACCTAATTCATTCTCAACTTTAGCCTTATATTCTTTGAACTTTTCAAGAGAATCAGACTTGTTATAAAGCAGGTAAACATGACCATACCTTGAATAATCATCAATAAAACTGATGAAATATTCATACTCACCTCGAGCCTTGACATTCATTGGTCCACAAAGGTACGAATGTACGAGCTCTAAGAGTACTTCGGCTCTGAGACCTTTTCCAGTAAAAAAATCTCTTGGTCATCTTTCCTATCAAGACAGGATTCACATGGAGGTAAAAAGTTATCTTCTAACTGACTTAAAAATCCACTCTTGACCAATCTCCCAATCCTATTGAGATTTATGTGACCAATTCTTAGGTGCCATAAATAGGCGTTGGAAGAAACCTTTTGTTTTTTATTCTGAGTTTCTAATGTTCTAAACATTTCAGTATTTAAAACAAAATTTGCTCTAGTTGGTCTTAACTTATATAAGTTTTCTTCAAGTGTAGCAGAATAAATTTGAATACCTTTACAAAAAATGAACGCTTCATTTATATTAAAAGATATTATATATAATTATTCTATAATACAAGTGATAGATATCAAATTTCTCTTCATAAGAGGTGCATACAAAACATTTTTAAGTACTAGATATCTATCTTCAAAAAACAACTTCAGATCTCCCACTGCTTCAGCTGAGACAACCTCTTCTGTTCCAACTCTGAGGATTATCTCACCTTCTTCAAGATTTTTCCAAGAACTAGTTTCCTGAAACGAGAAACAAATATGATTAGTGGCTCCTGAATTTCGTATCTAGGTTGAAGTATCATATTCCAGTAAACATGTTTCAACGACCTGTAAATCATATTTACCTTGTGCCATTTTCTCAGCTTTATTCTCTACAAGGTACTTTGGGTAATTTCTCTTCTAATGCCTGTTTTGGTTACAGTGGAAACATTTTTCTTTATCTGTATCCTTCTTTCCCTTTTTTATCTGGGGAGCCTACCCTTTTCCCTTCTTTTTCATTTGAGCTTTAGAGGGTCCAGCTTTAGTTTTAGAGGACGATCCTCTTATAAATTTTTTCTCAGTGGTAGCAACATTTTCTTCCACTTCCTTCTCCTTGCCTAAAGTAAGGTTTTAGAATCGCTGGAGCTCATTAAGAAAGGGTAGTGAGGTTAAATTCTATCTTATTTAAAGACGCATTTGTCTCAAAAGGTATAAAACTCTTTGAAAGAGATTGTAAGATAAAGCTAACCTGGTTAGCCTCATCAATGGGTCCGTCATTTACTTCAGCGATATTGAAGTACATCATCATGTCCATGACATGTTCTCTAACAGAGGTCCCCTTCTTCATCCGCTTCGTGTAAATGTGCTTAATTGCCTCGTGTCTAAGGGACCATGATGGTTGCCCAAACATTTCTCTTAATGAATCTATTATCTCTTTAGTCGTAGCTAAGGATTCATGTTTCTTTTCCAAAACATCAGACATGCTGGCAAGAATGTAAACACGTGCCTTTTCATTGGCTTTGACCCATCGATCGTATGCTTCCTGAACAATTCGGTTAGCATTTAAGGCTGGGGCTTGAAAACATTCCTCAGTTAAGACAAATCTTAAATCGTCAACTACCAGTATTGTGTTTAGATTTGATTTCCATGCCGAATAATTATCGTTGTTTAGTTTCTCGGAAGCTAAGAGTTGAATTATCGAGCTATTCATGCTGAAAAGATAAACATATCCTTTTCAATAAAAAAAATTAATCTTTTAAATCCAATCAAGTTTAGCAAAAAAAACTAATAATGTACCCTTCATTATTATATTTTGCAACGATATTTCAAAAGTTTAGAGTAATCTCCACCGAAGGGTAGTCGATTATTCCTCTTTTGAACCAAGACAATCTTGACTAGATGCTAACCCCAGAATAACTCTTTATTCCTATAGAACTTTAGTTATCGCTACTTTGGTCAAGAATATACAAACATCTTAGTAATTCTTGTAAGCAACCTTCCATTTTTGGATTTCAGAAACCAGAATCAACATGCTCCCGAAAGTGGAAAGTCAATATGAAAACTGATCTAAGAGAGCCTATCCAGATTTGGAGTTCGCGGTGTTCTGAATCCTATAATACAACCCTCTGAAGGGAAAGGTCGCTCCAGGGCAGACATGCAGGCGCATTATAGGAATCTCACGGTGCGACATAATGGAAGAGATCGTGGGATACGTTGTTACATACCCCTCACCCATTTACCATGAACTACTTCCCCTATTCACCTTGATATTGATCCATGCAAACACTCTCCGAAGGGAGTCCGCTCCTAAGCATGACCCAAAGCCCTGCATGGACCTCACGATGTGAACTCTTAGGGACGTTAGAGCTAAAAGTACGCTACTTCTCTCTAGTTGAAGTGTTCTATAACGATTTAGGGTATAAAAAAATACTTAGAGATATATTTCAGCTAAATTAAACATATCCTAAGTCTAGATGATAGATCTACTAGATTTTAACCTATGATGTCTAGGTGATAAACAAATTTTATTACCTCACATCTCTCATGAATGCTCATTAAAACTAGGATTATTTGACTTAGACGACATTTTGATCTCCAGGTAGGAGGTGTTCCGTAAATCGTCATCTTAAGAACTCCCAACCTTAGACAAGATCTCCCCAGGTAAGTAAATAACTCTTTGTTTAACAAGTAATCGACCTATTCTAACTCTTTAGAAAAGGTGATTGAAATTGCACCAATTTAATTCTAGGTGAGTATGCAACTTTTCCTTTGTTATAGATTTTAAAGTCTAGGTTATTTTATAAGAATTATAAAATAAAATATAACCATTATAACCCTAGAATCATACATCTATAACATACATACATACTTGATAATCATGCTTTGATATAACACTTTATATTAAAAAAAAACTTAACATGTATACTATATACATTATAACAATTATAACATATATTAAATGTATGTACATGTTTACCTATGGTGGGATTTTAAATCTATATGGCATACTATATGCACAACAAGATTCAAAATTTAATTAAAACATTAAACTATGCGTTGATAGCAAATCTATGCGTTAGTCATAAAGCTTCAAGAGGAGACACAGTTAGGCAGTGGAGTCTGGAAATAGCATCAACTTGGGATGAGGAGTTCTCCCAGTATACTCGTGTGTTTGGAGTGATTTCAAAGCTACTTGAAAGCTCCACGAATCTAGTTTTCAGGGTAGGGCTGTCAGAGAAGAAGCTCCAAGGGATCCGGCTAGAAGCTGAGGAAAAGGCAGAAGGGTTAAGCTATTGGGTAAGCTTGGGCCAGTCTTGAAGATTTTGTGATTCCAGCCAAACCATTAGAAGTTCTAAGCTCATATTTTAAGGTAAGCTTCCTGAGACATTGTAGAGCATGTTTACAGAAGGAAGTATCGGGATAAGTCATAGAACTATGAGTAATCTAAGCTTTAAATTGAATCTGGATTTTAGGGATTCAAAAGGGAGCCCGAGGTAAACAAAGAACTTCTAGAGAGAAAAGTTCCTAGACGATCAAGGTGAGTGAGTAAAATATTTGACTAAATATTTACAATGTTTTAAGAAACCATGTTTTAAAGAAAGATTATTCTCATGCCAACTAGTTTTACAAAGTGATTTCCAAGCAAACCATGAATTATGTTTTAAACGCATGCATGTATGAAAGTTTATTGAAAAACTATTTATGTGTGTTTAAATACACCCAACATACGCTAATATCTTTAAAGACATGTTTTCTATATGTTATGCTTTACATGCTTAAAAGAGAAAAGTCATTTATGACTAGTTCTACTTGAAACGCGATACCGAAGGACAGTTGAGAAGGTATCCGAGCAACTCGATACTGAAGGACAAGTTTAGAGAAGGTACCTGAGCAGAAGTACCCAGAAATATGACGGTACTTAGTATGGCCCCATGCACATAGGGAGTTAAAGTCAGAGATTGAGCAAAAGGGTTCTCTCTTGACTACCAGTTAATGTTGAGGTTTAACCACAACAGAGTTATTTTCAACTTAGAAACAGTATTTTTTCTGATAAAAAAAACTTTATATGTTTTATGCTTGAAAAATGTTTATACAGCAGTACAAGGTTACTATAGAATTTTATATTTCAGTTTAATCTCTTTATTGAGAATATTGCATGAGAATCAGTTATCTTTCTTAAGTCACTCACTGGGCTAGCAAGCTTATCCCGTTTTCAAATGTTTTTCTTTTTCCTCAGGTAGCGGTCAAATCCTCAGGAGATAGCTCTACATCTGCTCTGTCACTAAAGGACAAAGATATTGTAACCTGTATGTTAGGTGGTTACTGTAAATATTGTACACATGTTACAGTTGTTCATATAGGGACTAAGGTTTTGGGTATCGAGACTTGTGAAACTGGTAATGTAATTACTCTAAATATGTTGTGTTTTTGAATTAATAAATTTTGGCCTAAGAGGCATCCGCTGTATATGAGTTTATACATTGGTATCAGAGTTATTTCCGCAAGAATTATTAAGCAGTAAGTGTCAACAAAAGGGTTGATAACTGCGGCAGTCATGTCCTTTCCTAAGCTCAGAGAGTAGTCTGGGAGGGGGTGTGACAACTTATGTTTCAATTAAACCCATGTACCGGTCAGGTTGTTGCACAAACCTCCCACTACGAGGAGGCAATCTCAACTCTTGAGAAGGATGTGAAGTACCAGTTTCATAAAAAACTCTTGTCGATGGACCTACTCTTTCAACAACTCTTGTTGATGCATTTTTCGTTTCTCTAGACATTTCTTCTATTACTATCTTACTGTGAAGTTGATGATTTTTTATGTGGTCCTCCTCTAGGAAAGTCGCATTTGTCGATACAAATACCTTGTCTTCCTGAGGATCATAAAAGTAACCACTCTTTGTTTCTTTTGGGTAGCCTACAAATAGGCATACTTTTGAACGGTGTTCCAACTTTTTAGGATTCTACACCAACACATGTGCTGGGCAACCCCAAATTTTGAAGTGATGTAAACTTCTTTTACGTCCTCTCCATAGCTCGTAAGGTATTTTAGAAACACTTTTCAAGGGAACCATGTTCAAAATGTACACTGTAGTTTCAATTGCGTGTCCCGGAAAGAATTTGGTAACTGAGCATAACTCATCATAGGACGAACCATGTCCAACAAGGTTATGTTTCTCCTTTCTATCACACCATTTTGTTGAGGTGTGCCAGGGGCTGTGAATTGAGACTAGATTCCATGTTTTATCAAATAGTTCTAGAATTCCAAGTCCATATACTCACCACCTCGATCCGATCAAAGTGTTTTAAGCTTTTTACCTAATTGGTTCTCAACCTTATATTCTTTGAACTTTTCAAATGTTTTAGACTTTTGACGAATTAGGTAAATATGCCCATTCCTTGAATATTCATCAACAAACTTGATAAAATATTCATACCCTTCTCTAGTTCTAACATTCATAGAACCACAAAGGTCTAAATGTACAAGTTCTAAGGGTTCTTTGGCTCTAAAACCTTTTCCAGAAAAAGATTTTTTTAGTCATTTTACCCTCAAGACAAGATTTACATGGCGGTAATGAATAGTCTTCTAACTTATTGAGATTTATGTGACCCAGTCTCAAGTGCCAAAGATAGGCATTTGGAGAGACTTCCTTTTCTTATTATGAGTTTTAGCTGTTTTAAACATCTTTATGTTCAAAACGGCCTTTACCTCAATCGGTTTTAAAAAATACAAGTTATTTTCTAATTTTGCATAACAAATTTTGATATTCTTTAAAGTAATGAACACTTCATCCTTTTTTAAAGAAACCTTGTAATTTTGTTTTAGCAAACAAGAGATAGATATTAAATTTCTTTTCATAGAAGGAATGTAATGAATATTTTTAAGTAAAATGTATCTACATCCTATAAATAATTTCATACCTCCCACTGCTTTAGCTTAAACAACCTCCCCGTCCCTACCTTAAAGATTGCTTCGCCTTCTATCAGCTGTCTCCAGGAACTTGTTTCCTGTGAGAAAGTACATATATGATTAGCGGCACCTGAATCTATTATCCAGATTTTATCATTTTACTATGATAACAAGTAAATCATATTTATTTTCTCATCTATATCGTTCAAAACTTTAGATGAATTGGGAGATAGAAGACAATCATCTGTTAAAACTCTTTTAGAACCATCAACTGCTAGTAATTTGTACATTGAATTGATTCTACCGTTAACTAATTCGAAGGGAGTATTCTAGAAGAATTCGACATGCTGAAACTAATTTAGTAAAATTGCATCTAAATCCAAAATCATTTTTTAGAAAAAAAGTAATAATGTACTCATAACCATTATTTATTTGCAACGATACTATAGTGTGTCAGAATAAGTGTTACCGAGGGTAGTCAAATTGTCACACCCCGCCCTCAGACCACCTTCTCAGTCTGGGAGAGGGATGCGACTGTAACAATTATCAACCCTTGAGCTGACACTTACTGCCTAATGATTCTTGCGGAATAACTCTGATACCATACTATAACTTATACACAGCGGAATGATTAAGTTGAGGAGATAAACTATAACGGATTAAGTAGGCCCATCTTTTATTACAACAGTGATAAACGTTTATACAACTTAAGGACTTAACAACAAAGTTTACAACAACAACCGTAGAAACCCTCTGGAAATGTAATTGGGGCACGTGGCAGACCTTGACCTTAGCAAGACCTTGGGACTCCTCATCTTCCACTACCTGAGGGGGGAGGGGGGGGGGGGGGATAAGAAAACATTTTGAAGGATGTGAGCTACTAAGGCCAGTAAGTGGTTTTTTTAAGATGAAATTCACTTTGAAAATCATCATTTTTGGGAAATCAATCACATGCCAACACCCGCATTATAACTCATGCATAGTCAAAGATATAATCATGCAACCAGTAATCTTTATCTCAAAAGCTACATGTAGCATGCATATCATATCATCAATCAATACAATCATCTATGGAAACCTTCCTATGACCCCAATTCCCGCCAATGTGCACATCGATCATTTTATTTATCCCGCTAGTCATGCCTAGGTACTTGACCATATTTCCCACCGGTCGTCACCGACTATTATTTCCCGCCGACCATTATTTCCCACCAAGCACCTTTTGTTAAGCATACTAACCACATCCCGGGCATAATCTCAGTTTCCACAGTCACACACAAACAATATCATGGCAATCATCCTATCATCAAAAGCATGTATTTTGTATCTACAGATGCATATATTCCAATATCAGAGTATAAAGCTAAGTGAATACTCATAATATGCATTTACTATCAATACTGTATAAACACACAATATTCTTTATTTATCAAAGCAACATAACACTCACGATATATTGGAAGTATAACACTATAACACTCACACTATGTGTTAATGATCAAAGCTATAACACTCACACTATGTGTTAATTATCAAAGCTATAACACTCACCTTAATTGCTTAGGAGCCTTTCTAATAGTTCCCTTTTCTACCTTGGGCTCCCTTTTTACCCCTAGAATCCATATCCAAATTACATCTTAGATTACTCATAGTTATAAATCTTATTTTGAGATACTTACTTCTACCAAACTATTCTAAAATGTCTCAAGAAGCTTACCATAAAATCTTAGCTCATAAGTCTTCATGGTTTAGCCGGAATCATCCAAACATCAAGACTGGCCCAGCTTACCCGATAGCTCGACCCCTCTTTCTTTTTCTCATTCTCCAGCCCCATTCCTTAGAGCTTCTTCTCTGGAAGCCTCCCCATGAAAACTAGACTCTCTTATCTTTCATATGGCTTTGAAATTACATCAAACGCTCGAGTAGATTGAGAGATCTCCTCATCTTAAATTGATGCATTCTCCTCCACCCTCACTGTCCAATGCACTCTACTCTCCCCCATTTTTTACGAATTTTATGATTTGTGATTTGAAAATGAAATCCCAAAGGCTTTATTTATAGGCGTCCAAACCTCCTATGGTGTTGACACCACCTACTTGCCTGCATGGCCAAATGTTTAATCCTCCCTTTATCAACGTAAGTTGACTTCACCTTGGTTCAATGTGTTCTTCCCAAACGCATCCAACACAATTTCTTAGGGTTTAAGAATTTCTCTTAATCGGAAACCTAAATTTTAATTGACGTTTTCCCTTACGTCTTCAAGCTTTGTTTTTATTCAATTTAGGGTTTTCAATGCATAATCTATAAGATCGTGGCCAAATTCAACATATAAATGCCCGGCCATTCGATGCACAGGCGGTTTCCTTCGATCGCGTGGGCGTGACGTTCGAATGAGGCGTTCAGGCTGCTCTCGCTCTCTCCCACTTTTTCACTGGTCTTGCTCTCTCCGCTCTCGCTCTCTCCCACTTTCTCGCTCACAATCTCGCTCTCTCCACTCTCGCTCTTTTTAACTTTCTCACTCAAACTCTCGCTTTCTCCACTCTCGCTCTCTCCAACTTCCTCGCTCAAAATCTCGCTCTTCTCCAATCTCGCTTTCTCTCCCATTCTCTCGCTCAAATCAATCTCGCTCTCTCTCATTCTCGCTCAAATCAATCTCTCGCTGGTGTCGCTCTCACCACTCTCATTCTTTCCAATCTCGTTAGCTACTGTGAATATGGTTTATCTCCGTGCAACTTCCACACGAATTTTTCCAAATAATTTTCTATATTTTCCTTAGTTCTTCAATCCTTTCTTCACTATTCAAGATTTAAGTCTTCAATGTTTTCTCTTCTTTTTATCCTTTTAGGGTCCTCCTTACTCGTACTCCAGGATCAAATCTGGTTATCGTAACTATAATACCTAACCATTATAGTTTACATTCACTCTTACTAATTGTTGATCCACAGAAGGTGACAATTATTACAGTTATTATGACAATTGTAAAATTATTAGATTATTTACGAAATATAGGATTTAACTTTCTCCTAATTAACCCCTTAATCACTTACTTAAGTAGAAAAATGGAGATCTGGGTTTCACACAAATACTCCTTCACTAAAGCAAAACAATTTTGACCAAACACTATCTCCAGAATAACTCTTATTCCTATAGTCGTTTAGTTACCGTTTTCGGTCAGAAACTACTAACTCTTTAGTAATTTTATAAATGTAACCCTCCATTTTCAGACCTCAGAGGTCGGCCCCAACGATGCTGCCGAAATAGAGAGTCAAGGTTGGGAATGGACCTAAGAAATCTTATCTATTTCTGGAGTTTGAGTTGTTTTGAATTCTATGTTACAACCCTCCGAGGGATAGTCGTCCTTAAACGGCTAGCAAGGGATGCCTAAAGCAAACCAGTAGGCACAACATAGAAATCTCATGGTCCAAACTAACGGAAGAGATCGTAGGATATATTGACACATATCCTTCACCCACTTACTATGAACTACTTTCCTCATTCACCTTGCTCTTGACTCATACAAACACTTTATGAATGAAGGTCACTCCCAGGGTGACACGAAGCGTCATATGAATCTCACAATGTGAACTTTGTGGAGACATGAAAGTTGAAATCAATGTATCATATACTTGATTTTTATTTGAACGGCTTCCCCTTATTCACCTGAATCTTGATTTATGCAAATACTTTCCGAATGGAGGTCACTCCTAGGGTGACACGAAGTATCGCTTAAATCTTGATTGTGAACTCTTAGGGACATGGGAGCTAGAAATAACGTATCGTATATGTTATTAATCTCTGACTGAAGTATTCTAATAACTTTATCATATAAGTTATTAAACTTTCACTGAAGTGTTCTGCTATTAATTTGGGTAACATGTTTTAATCAATTCATAATTTAATTAAATCAAAATCCAATATCTCAAATTGAATTAAAATTGGAATTTACTTTTGAATTTATAATTAATTAAACATATTTAATTAATTAATTAATTTAATATTAAATATTAAATTAATCTCACATCTAATTTTCAATATGAATCTTATTCATTTAATTAATATTTAAATCATTATTGAAATACTCGCAGTTTGTAAAGTTAAACACATTCTATTATCGATAAAGATGTTATTCAACACAATTCTCATTACAATGACACTTTGACAATACACAACTCCTGTAGAATTTTCTCTAAGCCATAAATCCTCTCTACTCTCCAAAACCTTATTCTCCTCTCCCTCTCCCAATAGTTGGATACCACCTATCCTTCTATTGGAATCCTAGAGAATAACAAGGTAACTCTTGTGGTAATGTTCGACATCGCTCAAGGAATTATTCGTGATCAAGACCTTTTGGAGGTCCATTCGTTGGAATCTTAGAGAGGATTGTTCGTGGCACTTGGGGAATATACAAAGGTAAGAATCATTCTACTTTCCCCAATAGCATGCTAGTTTTTGGGTTTATTTTATTCCGTCTAGTATAACGATTTTATTTATTGTAACAATTGTATAGCGGGATGCAAGGCGATCTCACACGAGAAACGCTTTTCAAGATTTGATCCCTACATGGACGAGGTCATGCAGCCTATAGAAATGCGCTGCACGAACGTGGATAGTAGCTAGAGGAGGATGAGTGGTTGGAGGCGAGCGTTTGAGGTGGCGATGATGCACGGGGTTAACGTCGACTAGGATCTGGGTGACGAGCATAGGTAGCGACCGGTTGGCAGCTTGGGCTGGACGTCGGTGAGGGAGGTGGACAACACAAATGGATAAGAAACCAGAAGGAGGGAGCAGCGTTGTCACGAGGGAAGAAGAGAGAAATTTCCCTTTTTTTCTTTTTGCCTTGCATGTTTAACGAAACAACCCTAATATATATATATATAATTTCTTTAAAAACCCTAATACCCCCGCCCTCCCCCCCCCCCCCTCCATAACCAATATACACATAAAATTTTTATTTCCCCCAATAAAATAAAATTTCCCACTTCAACCCCAACAATTCTAATTCCAAAAGAATTTAAATCTCCACCGTTAATCTAATTAAAACCAAATAAAATCCACCCACTCAAAAACCCAAAATGTAATTCAATTATTAATAATTGAATTAAATCCATATATTTTACCAAGTTTAATTTAAATTGATTTATTTCTTCAAAATAAACAAATTTCAAATCTCTAAAATTTGAAATACAATCCCGAATAATTCAAGATAAATAAATGCAATTTCCTGAAATTTGGACGGTTACATTCTACCCTCCTTAAGAAATTTTCGTCCTAGAAAGTTCTAATCTTGAAAGAGCTCTAGGTACTGAGCTCTCATCTCCTCCTCTTTTTCCCATGTTGCCTCTTCGAATTGATGATTCTGCCATAAAACCTTCATAGTGTTATCTCTCTGTTGTGCAGAACTTTCACTTCCTTGCAATAATCTGTATAGGCTTCTCTTCATAACTTAAGTTCTCATTCAACTACAAAAGCTCAAATCCACCACATGAGATGCATTTATTATGTACTTCCTCGGCATTAGGACATGGAAAATATTATGTACTGCAAAGAGAGACGATGGTAATGCCAACAGATAAGCCACAAAGCCAATTTGCTCCAAAACCTCAAATGGCCCCATAAAACGCAGACTTAGCTTCCCCTTCCTTCCAAACCTATGAACACCTTTCATAGGTGCTACTTTCAGGAACACTTTATCCCCCGCCTTGAACTCAAGATCTTTACAACTAACTTCGACATAACTTTTCTATCTACTCTATATTGTTAGCATTCGAGCTCTAATCTTCTGCATGGCCTCATTTTTCATCCGCATCAATTCAGTTTCCACCAACTTTCGTCCACCAACCTCACCATCTACAAAATTTACTATACAGAACTTCAAATGATGACATGCCAATAGTAGGCTGATAACTATTATTACATGCAAAGTCTACCAAATGCATGTGAGCGTCCTAACTTCCTGAGAACTTCAATGCACAAGTGTGCAACATATCTTCCAAAGTCTAATTCTAGTGCTCTGTTTGCCTGTCAGTCTAAGGGTGGAAGGTATTACTGAAATTCAACCAAGTCCCCAATACTGTCTGAAGGCTCTTCCAAAATCTGGAGTTAAAACAAAGGTCTCTGTCGGACACAATTGACAATGGCACCTTATACATCTCACCACCTCTATCATATACATTTGTGCCCACTTATTTATTGAAAACGTAGGCTTCCCTGGAATGAAATGCACTACCTTAGTGAGCTTATCTGCTAACACCCATATTACTGAATAACCCTTCGTTGTTCTTGGTAAACCCAAATGAAATCCATCGAAACACTGTCCCAGTTCCATTTTGGAACGCTCAAAGGTTGTAACAAACCTACTGGCTTCTGTCTCGGGGCCTTCATCTACTGACAGACTAAACATTTACTGACATATTCAGCTATCTCCCTCTTCATATCAAACCACCAATAATATTGTTTCAAGTCTTGATACATCTTGTTGTTGCCAGGATGTATTGAGAATGGAGAGTTATAAGCTTTTGCCAACAATTCACTCTTAAGACTATTGTCTGCAGATACGTATAAACATCCCTAGTAAAGAATACCATGATCCAAGGACGTTGAAAATTCATTGTCTTGTCTTAATTCCACCTGATGGAACTTCTGCATAAGGTACGAATCTCCCTACTGTGCATCTATAATTCTCTGCCTCAAAGTCGATTGTATTGTCAACCGTGCTAGTTGCGAGGTGACTTCCCCCACCGCTACTGCAATCTCAACTTGTTCAAAATCTATTACATAGTTGAGCTTGTGAGATGATAAGGTTATTGAATGAGATGTCTTTCTATTTAGATCATTGGCCACCACATTTGCTTTGCCTGGGTGGTACGGTATCTCACAATCATAATCCTTTACTGATTTGAGCCACTGGCACTGCCTCATATTTAACTCTTTCTGGGTGACGAAATATTTCAAACTCTTATGGTCGATGAAAATCTATATCGTTTCCCTGTATAAATAGTGTCTCCAAATATTTAAGGCAAAAACCATGTCGCTAGCTCTAAGTCATGAGTGAGATAGTTCTACCCATGGTTCTTCAATTGGCAGAGGCATAGGCAACCACTTTACCATGCTGCATAAGCATACAGCCTAACCCCTTCTTAGAAGCATTACTTCAAATAAAAAAAACTTTTGGAACCCTCTGTACTGCAAGAATCAGAGTAGAGACCAGCTTCTACTAGAGGTCCTAGAAACTATCCTTGCAAGCTTTGCTCCAAACAAACGATGCTCCCTTTCTAGTCAATTGAGTCAAAGGGGTGGCTATGCGAGAGAAATTCTCTACAAACTGATGGTAATAACCTACCAACCCTAGGAAACTGTGCACCTCACAGACTGTCGTGGGACAGGGCCAACTCATAACCACCTCAATTTTAGCTGGGTCCATGACACGCCATTCTTCGACACCACATGCCCAAGAAATAACACTTTACGTAGCCAAAATTCACACTTGGAGAATTTAGCATACAACTTATCCTCCCTTAGAGTTCCAAAGACCTTCCTAAGATGTTTCTCAAGCTCTGCCTCTGTCTTGTAATAGACCAAAATATCATCAATAAAAACTATCATAAAAGTATCAAAAATATCTTTGAACATTCTGTTCATCAAGTCTATAAACACTGCTGGAGCATTGGTTCATCCAAACTGTCGAATAAAATTTCTCAGAAATAAATAAATCGTTTGTACATTACAATTACAAACTATAAGATCCACGAGATTTAGGGCATTAACCCCAACAATCTTCCACTTGTCCTAAAGCTAGTGGGTGTTGAAAAGCATCTAAAAACTGATTTATTACCTTCAAATTTAGAACTAATATTGCTAGTTTTGTTTGGTTTATGTGGTTTATTAAGTAATTTCAGGAAACTAAGCATCATGAGCAATTTATGCAAAAAGGATAAAAAAAAAACCTGGGGCAAAACTCCAATTTTGAGCAGTTACGGATTGGCTATGGAATTAGAAAGAAACTAAGGACCAAAAATCAAGAAAAGAGGCAAGTTTGGAAGGAAATTTGGGGGGGGGGAGGAGGGCCAGCATTGGAAGAACGTTGCAACGCTGCTCCCTGATGTTGTAGATTTGAGACCAATTGGAAATAGCGCAGCGTTGCAATGCTACGACTTTGATGTGTGGCTGGCATGGCGCCAGTGTTGCAACGTTGGTTTGCAACATTACAATGCTGAGAGCATATTATAAATAATAGTGTTGCACCACCATGTCTGGGGGGAAGAAAAAAGAATGAATCAATTTTGATAGATTTTACCTAAATTCTAATCCGTACAAGAGCCGAAATAGAGCAATTCTGATCATTTTTAGTTGAAGATTCGAGATTTTGATTAAGAGTTAATCTGAGAGCGTTTCTGAATTGATCGTGACAGGAAGATCGATCGCGATCATGTAGTTTTGTTAAAAAACAATTCGGTATTCGTGGCAAGATTCAAGAAAATTGTGATTAGGATTTGAATCTACTGAGGGAGATCGTTCTACTTTGTTAATTTATTTTCTGCCATAATGATTGTATGTTTGTTGAATATTGTTATCGGAATCATATGTGGCTAAACTCTTTTATTCTGGGGTGTTTTTCGATTTTAGGGATTTTACTTTGGATATTGAATTTACAATTTATTCATTTTACATGGATTTCTAAATTATTTGTGCTTATGGCGTTTGATTGACTGATCACTAATTAAATGAACCTAAGTTAATTAGATGTATCGAGAGAGAATTTAATTCGCTGGACACAATAATTTAGACTGTTATTTGAAATTGCACGAGAGTGAATTTAGAATAATAAGGTGTGCGATTGAAGGGTCTTAATGCTGTAACTATTCAAGCGATAAAAGAGATTCAGGTCGATGGGTAGTTATTAGGATGGTTTGAGCTCGAGAGAGGATTTCCTGATTTTAGAACTTCTAGCCTCAATCTATCAATTTCAATCAATTGCATGTCATATTCATTGTATTCCCTAAATGAAACATCACCTTAGAATTGTTTTACTTTGAATTGTTATTGTGTGTCTCTGAATTTTTGTCATCCGTAGTTATAGATAAAAATCATCTTTTGGTTTCTTGGATAAAATTAACGAAGAACTGTGATAGCTAGGTTAGGAAAAATTTGCTCACACCGGTCCCTGAGGATGATACCCTATTTGGGATTTATTACTTCGATTGCGCGCACTTGTGCATACCATCAAGTTTTTAGCACCGTTGCCGGGGATTGGCACGAAAATTTTTCCCAAATTTAATATTGCTAAAGACTGAGTCGATCTTAATTTAGGCTTTTTGTTTTTGTTCTATTTTGTAGCTTTCGTAACTTGAGTTTGCCACCATGGGAGATCAAGGGGGATTTAACCGAACCATTAAAGAATATTTCCTTCTAGCTATCCCCACGACCCAAAGGGGCATTTCAAAGACCCCAATTAATGCCAATAATTTTGAATTGAAACCGAGTTTAATTCAAATGGAACGAGACCTTGCATTCAGAGGAACTCCACATAAAGAACCCACATAAGCACATCCGCTCTTTTCTGGAAATTAGTGGAACTGTAAAAATAAATGGAGTCTCTTCTGATGCTATTCTCTTGTGACTGTTTCATTTTTCTATGCAGGACAAGGCAAGGGATTTGTTGGAGTCACTTGCAATGGGGAGCATAACTACATGGGAAGAGTTAGCCCAAGCCTTTTTGAACAAATTCTTCCCTCCTGCGAAAACCAGTAGATTAAGGACAAAAATTCGGACACCCAAGCAGAAAGAGGATGAGCAACTATTTGAGGCATGGGAATGGTATAAGGAGTTATTGCAAAAGTGCCCCCAACTTAGGTATTCTGACTGGTTGCATATTCAGTTTTTCTATAATAGATTGACTAGTACTACGAAATCCATCTTGGATGCCACTACAGGTGACTCAATTTTTCAAAGACTCCAACTGCTACTCAGGCACTGTAAGAAGATATGGCCACCACAAGTTATAATTGGCCATCAGAACGGGGCACATCTAGAGTGGTAGGCCTATACGAGCTCGATGAGATAGGGTCTTAAAGAAACAAGTGGCTATTTTTACTAACGTAATTAGTCATTTGTCTGCAGGTACCCAACAATTGCTTTGATAGCAGCATGCCATGCAACGCCATCATGGGAGGTGTTAATCATTGAGCAGGCAAATTTTGTGCATCAACACAACCAGTTTCGAGGAGTACATTAGAACCCATATCAGACACACCAACCGCCATATTATCAGTCAAGTTTGCGTAATCATGAAAGATTCTCTTATGCTAACACTAAAAGTGTTTTTCAGGGCCATCCAAGTTTTTCAACTCCTCCACCACCACCTGAGCAGAAGCCCTTAATGGAGGAATTGATAAGGGAGTTCATCACAGAATCTAGAAGTAGGGCGAACTACTTCGAAAGTACCATGACCAGCCATGGAAAGGCCATTTAGAACCTAAAGGCCCAGTTTAACCAGATGGTGACCACAATGAATGTTATATAGTTAGGTAAGTTCGCCTGCTGTGCTAAGAAAAGCCATAAGGAGGAGTGCAAGGCAATGAATTTGAGAAGTGGGAGAGTAGTAGCTAAGTCCGAATGGGGGGATGAGGATGCATAGAAGGCCGATGATCCTATGAGAACACTACAAGAATTCTGGACTTTAATGTCGATTGTCATTTGAAGCCCAAAATCCATTGAAGCCCTTTAAACCGACATTGAAGCCCAGAATCTATGTCCGTTTTTTTCAATTATTGTCCATTTTTTTAAATTCCGTTGTCGAATCCATTTTTAATATCGGTCAAAAAGTTTAAAACGACATTATATGTCTCATGCTGGGTCAGGAAATGTCAGTCATTGTTTTTTATTAAAAAATATAAAAATATTTGCATGGCAAGCCATCAATATTTGTCTTCCACTTATGAATTCACTGAACTCAAACATGAAATATAACAATAGACAGAATAATATACTCTACCACAAAACTAAATACAAAGTTATCTGCAATGAAACACACTTCTATAATAATTTATCCACAAACAAGAATTAATATTTCCAATCCATTATATATACTCATCAAATATGAAATAAACACACTAATCATCAACATTTATATATCGATAACACACTTTCATAGAATAATAATGATAATTATCAACCACCTCTATAATAATCATTTCTCTCATTCACTAATATCAATTAGTACTTCCATGAATACTTACACCAAATAGCCCATAAACAAAAAAATTATACATAAATCTTCCAATAAACAGATCATGGTTAGATAAATTTACATTCATTCTAAGCTAGCATTTACATTCTATTGAGACAAAAAACAAGAAGTACATCCTTACACAAATCGGCCAACAAAACTTGCCCATTGGGTTCGAATTACATCAATCTCTCCTTGGGTATATACATTTTTTGTATTGAACTACAAAGAGAAAAAAAAAAGGATAAACTCATCATAAGTTTACATCCATTTATTAAATTAAATCTAGTATATAAAAAATAAATAATTTACGTACGAGGCTAGTAATGGGAGTAGTAGGATTATGCACTATTTCATGTATATACTTTTGCACATAGTACCCACATCCTAAAGAATCTAATTGACGGGGGCATAACATATAAAGAAGTTGAAAACAATTATTCTTATGTTCGAATGAACATAATTGTTTAGAAATGAATGCAAATTTACCTTTACAGGTTTCCATTTTGGAGAAGACCAATAGTGTTGGAGATCGTGCTTGGCTTGCCATGTTTTAAATCCACTAAATAGTTTGAAAACATTAGTTAAACATAAATACTTCAATTAAGAGCTAAGAAAGTTCGATTATAGTTTCCATTTTGGAGCTAAGAAAATCCTCTTGAATCTTACTTTGAATAGAGTCCAAAACATAAACAAAATTTTCTTGTAGATTGATTACAATCAATATCCAATGATAACTATAATAAGCAACAATTTTGAAATATTAGTACGCGTATAATGAAAATTAAAAATAACTAAAGAACTTGTATTTACTTAACCTATGCTATATGGAATAAGGACTAATTGGTCCAAATTAGCCAATTCTAGTTGGTTGGCTAAATTTCTGGATTGAATATCTTGAGACTTCACGTGTGGTAATATTCTTGCTTGATCAATTATAAAAAAACTTCTTTGTAATATCACAACCACATTCATCCCAAAGATATCTAAACAAAGTAAAAGTTATTATTTAAACATGAAACAAAATATAAATGAGTGAATCTAGATGAGTAATACTTACGCAATGTATGTCAAAATACACATGTACCCTATTTCAACCATATTGCAATATTGGATCAGATCATCGTGGCCTAAATAAAAAAAAAAATCTCTTCCAAATACATGCTTGTTCAAATTGATACGGATCAAGTCTACATCATTCATGTTATGCATGGCATGTCTGTTCAAGAGTTTGATGGTACAATTAGCGTCAGTATATTTGGAGGACTGGTCGAAGCTCTTAGTTGTTGAATGGTCCTACCATAACCAAAGTTACAAAAATTCAAAGTATGAAAAATAATAAATAACCAAACTCATATACTGAAAAAGAGGCATACTTTTAAGTTCACGAGGCCATGTTACGAAGTTGTCCATTGCTTGATTTAAGGACTCTATTTTTCCCTTCATAGGAATTGGTATAGGCAAATCTTCTCCCATGACAATGTCAATCAGAAATTTAACAGTTAAGCATGACACATCATCATCAAATGTTGTGGCTACTGCAACAATATTATCTACAGTTCCTATAGCCAAGTGACGTGGTGTCCTCTTAACAAATTTAAAAGAACTAATGTCATACATGGTTAAGCACAATATGATTAAAATTTAAAAGTCACAACAAATAAATTGCCTCCAAATCTTCTTTAGGCATCTTCTCAGTATCTTCTTCTTCAGATGCACTTAGTGCGATACTTCCAACAGATGATTTGGACTGATGAGATTGTCTGCTATGAGTTTTTTCTCTTAACACTTTACCATGTCGAACATTTTTTTCATTAGAGCCTCCTTCAATTTATTGGCTCATTGAAGACTTTGGTTTTACTAATTTGAAATATTGGGAATGGGAAACAAAATCACCCATTCCTTTAACACGTCCCCAATATTCCTCTGTACCCAATGCTTTGGTCAAAACATCTTCACCTTCATAGACTTCGGCCAATTTATCCTGTAAAACATATTACAATTTTCACACATTATATATATGCCATCTTAAACTTTGCACAATATAAACTTACAATTTGTTAGCACATTCTCGAGTGGCTTCATCAAAGTATTCATTATTTTTTCCTTTTCGTGTTTCTTTCCATAAAGTCGCCCGATAAGAAGGATCACTCATTAGGTTCTACATGGACATACATATTTAATTAGCATAAACATATTAGAATAAAAGATTTAATTTAAGTCAAAAAAATTACTAATTCTTGGGCAAGATTCGTATAACCTTTTCAAGAAATGTGATGATTATATACACATTTCGCATGTCTTTCTTTTTGAAGACGACTGATTTCTTGTGCAACAAATCTAATTGAAGTTACCTATTAGTGATAATATTGACATTTATTTAGAATGATTTACATCCCATTCTTCACTCAATCATTCATTAACAAATGATGTCCACTGATCTTGCTCTATATGAGAATATTGTTGGGGAGGAAATTGCAAGACCGAGGGTTCATCCTTAAATGGAAGCATGAACTTTTGAGTCAATGTGGTCATGAAAGTCCAAAACTTCCTAGATGCAGACATGAGTATACCATGTTTGGACTTAGAGTCCACATCGAGTGACATCTGCACAATGAAAAAAGTAGTAAACAATATACTAATAAACTACTATGCACATGAATTAAAGTTTTAGAAAACATACCACTACATAATCAAAAAGTTTATCTTTTAAATGGTTTGGAACTTTTTTCCAAGAACTATACGTTATAGGTATTTATTGTCGAACACAAACTCCTATATAACTTTGCATCTTCTTTGCACCAAATCCAATCAGTTATCCATGTTCATTATAATCAATGGCCAACCGTTGCCCATATGTTCTCATTTGTGCCAACTCAGACATAGTAGTTGAGCCACGTGGAATACTTATTCTGCTATTTTTTTGTGGGATCAGATTTCTATCATCCTCACTGCTACTTCCTGAATTTTCCATGTCAATCTGCAAAAAAAAAAAAAAAAAAAAAAAAAAAACCATTATTCACACAAAAAACATATAATCTTAATGTTTAAATACATACAATCATAGTAAATACATACCATATTTAATACATTATTTATCGACCCATCTACCCTCATAATCAGTTCTAATGTATGTGGATGTTGTATCATCAATCTCAATAAATGTACCAACATTGGACATTCTTTGTATACCTCCATAACCACACTCTTGTAGCATATCTTCTATTTCATCTTCATAAAAATCATATTCAATTGTTCATTGTGGAAATGTTAAAACTATTGACCAGCCTGAATTTGCAGGGTCTTTTACATAAAAGACTTGTTTTGCTTGAGAGACTAAAATAAATGGGTTTGATTTATGTCCAATACGATTGAGGTCTATGATGCGTTTTGTTAATGTGATGAAATAATGGTGTAGAATGCGATGGTGGAATATGCGTTGTGCATGAAATTTTTCCCAGCAAGATCCAAGTATAAATCCTACTGAGTTTCCTGGTAAGCCCAGGGTCAAACACAGGGACTAAGGAAACAGTATGCAATGGTAGTTTTAGATCTCTTTGCGGTGACAAATGAAACAATATGTTGGTTGGTATGTTGTTTGAAGTATAAAGTTTATGCGGCGGAGTTGATAAAAGTGTTAATAATATGAAAGATGCGATGAGTATGCGGGGGAACGGGTTGAGAAGGGTTTTAGCTAACACTTCCTAAGGTTGCGTTCATGTTATGTGATCATGCTACATACATATAACAGCAAGTCATCTCTCAATGCAAATGCTATGGCTTCTAGTTTTAGAACGCATGTGATGTATGTGATGGTGTCTATAGAACCTACGTTTAAGCCTCTATTCTTGTCTATGCGATGATGAATGACACACACATACACAAGGCGACCGCATACTACCATAACCTATCTCTAGGTTGCATGCGATGCATGTTGGAAAATAGAGCTTATCTCTAAGTCTCTATCTCTTGCTTATGCAGATCTAATCTTGCTCTCTCGAGTCTAGATTCTAACCTAGCTCTCTCAAGTCTTAGGTTCTTTCTTTAGACTCTCTCTCGAGTAGCTCTAAAGGGTGATGGACGCAACATAAGACAAGATGATCGCATGCAATGAAGGTCCTAGGTCATGTTAGCTAAGTACTTCTCAACCCATTCAAAAGTTTAGTTACTCATGCGTATTGTAAAGAGAGTGAACAGATGTAGAAATGCAAGTTCCATTCTATATATGAAATTGAAATACAGAATGACAATGTGAAATACAGATAAAAAGCCTGGTAGCAATTTCTTGCTGCCCAAGGCTTTTACACTATTCTTCTCTACTCTGCTCAAAAGATATTCTTGCTCTCGCAAGAGTCGGCTCGCTCTCTATTTTCCATGCTCTCTGGAACTCTTTTGAGCTGACCAGGACGATTTTCTGGCATCTTTTCCCTTCTCTCGCTTCCACTTTCTAAGTGTAAGAAAACTATGAACAAGGCTAACTATCTTCTTTATGGTGACCTCTCTGAACTGGGCGAACTCCATAACTCCTTAAATGAAGGTGGCCTTCGATATTTATAGAGCTTCAGGGTGAAGAGCATTTTCTCTCAAATGATTGCACTGATGGGATGTCATTAATTCTCTGCCTGATGCGCCGAATAATTGTCACCAAAAAGTTGAGTGTACTTGCTACAGTGTCGTTAACGGCTTGTCAACTTAATTCGGAGTCGACCATCATCAGCTTTCTGTCCCATCGTGATTTATTAAGCTTTCACCTTGATGCACCGACTCTATGCGGCCATCTTCTTGAGTAGATCTTCGCGAAAGCATATGATTGCATAGCCTTACAGTCGCAATCTCTTATGCACTCGGAATAATTTCCTTGGATCTCAATTTCGCCTTGCGTCAACGCATTTTCCTGCATAAAATACATAAGTTAGCTGTTTTTAATGCGATGGACGCATGCGTTCATAATGTTATAAACTTAATGCTTTTGTACGCAATTTTATATATTTTTACCGTTGCAATCCATCATTGTTTTATAACTTTGCCTGTAATAACGTGCATTTCTGCCTGTTATCAGTCCATAATAGTAAACCCAAACTCGTCTGTTTGCGGGGTCTTTTACATAAAATACTTGTTTTGCTTGAGAGACTAAAATAAATGGGTCTGATTTATGTCCAATACGATTGAGGCCCACAATAGTAAACCTAAACACGTCTGTTTTGACTCCAGTTCTATTCTCAACCTGATTAAATTTGAATAAAATAAATGATAATCCATGATAGTCAAGCTCCCATATTTCTTGTATTACACCATAAAATGTGATATCTGACATAACAGGGCTTTTGTCCTTAGCACTAGAGACTTGCATTGTAGTAGTCGTTATACTAACTCCACTATTTTGAACCCTCCTAATATCATCGCGATTCTGTGTGATAGTAGTAACCATTGACCACGTAACCAGAATATTTTGCCACAATTGGACAAGGTTCATAAGCTATCCATCTTAAAAAAGGCGATATGACATTTTTGGGAACTTCGAGAGCTAGTGCAACCTACGATATATTTTATAATAGTTTAGTAGTTAACATTTAATTATACATCAAATAGTAGGCCTCTAGAGATTACCCATGTGGACAACCATCGACTCAATGTACGATTATGCTCTTCTTGAAGCCACTTTCTACTTTTACTTTTACTAGAATTGAGCTTAGATAAAATATCCATATGTTGCCTATTATAAATGACAAAGTTAGTAGATTATTGAATAATCAAGTAACCTAAAACGAGAATAAGATGAAGATCTACATACTTGACGTAAGGAAGCATATCATTTACATTTTGAATGACATAAAGATGAGTTTGATCCAACTCATCCTTACTCGGTCTGATAAAAGAAGCAGCTGACAATGCTCTATCAATGTTTGAGTTCGCTTTCTTTGTTGATGAGTTTAGCCCAATAAAATTAACACCAGATACAAATCCAGAACAAAACTCTACAGTCTCTTCGACAATATAATTTTCTCCAACACATCCTTCTAGTCAATTTCTATTTCATACATAAGTTTTCAACACTTTTATGTATCGTTCAAAAGGATACATCCACCTCAAATAAACAGGTCCACAAAACTCAACCTCTCTTATGAGATGCACTACAAGGTATACCATTATTGTAAAGAATGATGATGGAAAATACTTCTCTAAGAGGCATAAAGTAACAACTATATCCTCTTGCATACCCTTTAACTGAGATGAATCGATCGCCTTGCAATATATAGCATTAAAGAAAAAGCATAGGTGAGTAATTGCAAGTCTTATATGTTTGGGTAAAATAATACGAATGGCTACAGGTAATAATTGTTGCGTAAGAACGTGATGGTCATACAATTTAAGTCCATAAAGTTTCAAATCTGTGAGCGACACTAAACTTTGAATGTTCGATGAATAGCCTTCAGGTACTTTAATTTCTAATAGTATCTTACAAAAGCTCAATTTCTCAGCTCGTGTTAATGTATAACATGCGGGAGGTAAAAAGACTTTTTTTCTCTCCTACTTTAGGGGCTAACTCTGATCTAATGTTTCGTTCCACCAAATCTAATCGAGTTTTTATTCCATCCTTCATTTTACCAGGAATATCAAGCAATATGCCAATAAGATTTGCACATACAATCTTTTCAATGTGCATCACATCTAAACAATGTCGCACGTCAAGATACTTCAAGAATTCTAACTAAAAAAGAATAGATTTTTTCTTCCAATAATTGAAGGGCTCTCTCCAATGTTTTTTTCCTTGATAGTTTTATTACCAAATGAATATTAATACTTACTTGTTTCTACAAGAATTTCTTCCCCACTCAATGGTTCTGGAGCAAATTCTAATTCTTGTGCATTATTAAAAGCTTTCTTTTGTTTCCTATATGGATGATGGCGTGGTAGAAACTTGTGATGCCCGAGATATGCCATCTTCTTCCCTTTTGGTAAATGAGTGGATGAAGTTTTCTCTCCATAAATTGGACATGCATGATATCCTTTAACCGTACAATCACACAAGTTACCATACGCAGGAAAATCATTAATGGTCCATAATAAAATAGCTTTAAGCATGAAACATTATTCTTCATATGCATCATAACATTCTACCCCATTTTTCCAAAGTTTTTTCAAATCATCTATTAACGGAGCTAAATAAACATCTATGTCATTTCCCAGTTGTTTAGGACCAGATATTAGTGCAGTCAACATAAAAAATTTTTGTTTCATGCACAACCATGGAGGTAGATTGTACGTCACTAACATCATTGGCTAACAACTATATCTACTACTAAGATCTCCATGTGGATTTACCCCATCCGTCGAAAGAGTAAGACGAAGATTTCTAGGTTCTGACCCAAACTCTGGCCACAAATTGTCTTTTTTTTTTCACGATAGGGCATCTTTGGGATGTTTTAATAAACCATCTATTTCTCTCTTTTTTTTTTAGCATGCGACATCAATAAACTTGTTATTTCTTTACTTTGAAACATTCTTTCAAAGCTTGGAATTGGGGAGAAATACCACATGACTTTTGCTGGGATATTATTAGCCCTTTCCTTTAAATTTTTATGAAGCTTCCATCTTGATGTACCACAAATGGGGCATACATTTGCATTAGAGGTTCTTTTCTTAACAAGCAACAATCATTGCTACATGCATGAATCTTCTTGTACTTCATTCCAAGAGTACCCAACATCTTTTTTGCTTCATAAATAGAAGTTGGAATTTCATTAGGACTAGGTAATATGTCATGAATTAATTCCAACAACTCAGTGAAACTCTTATTGCTCCATCCAAATTTAGCTTTCAAATTATATAACTTTACCAATGTAGATATTTTGGAAAAAGTTTTATAATTTGGGTACAATAGTTTCTTTGCATCATCTAATAATTCTTCAAAATTATCGGATTTTCATTAAAATAGTTGTATGCAGCCTCAAACATTCCAATTGTGTCATCAACATGAACATCATCCTCATCAACTTAGTCTCTTTCACTAGTAGACACATTTTCATTCTTTCTCTTAATCGGTAATGATTCACCGTGAAAAATCCATGTCTGATAGCTTTGATCTATACTATTAAAAAATAAATGATCTCTTGTTGTGTTCACATTTAGAGTCTTTGCATTCACACACTTCAAACATGGATAACTCATGGCATTCGGTATATTTGAATGTTGTAGACCATTTTTCATAAACATCTCAACCCCTAAACTATACTCAGCTGACATTCTATTCATTTTCATCCATGACTTATCCATGATTATAAAATATGCAACTTAATCTACAAAAAAGACAAATAATAACAAGGAAAACTTACGTAATCATAAGCTTGTAAATTTAACCATAATCAACAATAAGACCTAAAACATTAACAAATTGGTTCTGATATACACTTGAACTACACCAAGCAAGAATATCAACCAAGTACATGTTTTTTTAACTAATTTCATTCAAACATTAACAAATTTCAAGAAGCTTAATCATTGGAACAAAACATAAAATTAATGAAATAACACTTGAACCACACCAATCAAACTTAATCATCCAAATAAGACCAAATTAGTTTATACATAATTGAAAGAAAAGGATTTTGATATATACTTAACCACACCAAGCAAGACTATCAACCAAGTACATATTTTTCAACTAATTTCATTCCAACATCAACAAATTTCAAGAAGCTTAATCATTAGAACAAAACATAAAATTAATGAAATAACACTTGAACCACACCAATCAATAATCAACAAATTTCAAGACTACCAACCAAGTATATATTCTTCAACTAATTTAATTCCAACATTTCAAAATTTCAATAAGCTTAATGATTAAAATAAAAATAAAATGAATGAAATAACTTTAAATTACTAAATTGAAAATTCATATGAAAATAAAATTTTACCTTTCCAAGAAAACAACTTAAACAACCCACAAACTTGAAGAGATCTGAATCGAAGCTCGAAGATTGGAATGTCAGAGAGCACCGGACCTTTGCAAACAGAGTTGAGACGGCAAATTTGACAAACCGCAAGCTGACCACAACATTGGCGACTAACCTCTACGACCGGAACTAGTTGGACGAACGACAAGCTGACCCACTGGAAGAACAACCATGACAAAAAACCACTGGAAAACCAATCGGAGAACAACGCCACTTAAGGGCCATGCGCCGGTGAAGAAACCTCGAAAGAACACGCGAAGAACCATTAGAACACATGAAGAACAACGGATAACCCACGTGTCGGCGAAGAACAACGCGAGAACACCCACGCGTCGACGAAAACCAACCAAAAAACAACTGGAGAACATCCACGACGATGACCCATCACCAGAAGAAGCCCACGACGATGAAGATCCAAGCAAAATCAGTGATGACAACCCACGGGAACACCTCAAGAACACCCATGCGCCAACGAAAACCAACTGAAAAATAATAGGAGAACACCCATGACGATGACCCACCACGGAAGAAGCCCACGACAATGGAGAACCAAGCAACACCGGTGACGAAAACCCACGAACTGATGTGCACGACCAAGATGAGAGAGAAGAGTGTTTGGTAAGAGAGAAGTGAAAGGAGAGAGAAGATTTCATTTAATTTGAAATGGATTTTTAATAAAGTAAAAATAAAATGAAATAAATGAGAGGCGGTTAATGTCGGTTTTAAACCGACATTGTAGCCCATCTTCAATGTTGGTTTAAAATCGACATTAAAGATTCTTTTTTTAACCGACATTATACATCCGAGAGAACTTTTTTCAACCAATATTAAAGTCCAAAATTCTTGTAGTGCAAAAAGAACTGATAAGGAATTTGAAGTGAATGTCGTGAAGGAGGAAATTGATGAGCCCACTCCATCGAATTCAGGGAGTAACCTTTACCTCTTGTTTGTAACAACATCCTTTATCCTCAACGTTTTCAAAAGAAGAAGCTAAATGATCAATTTGCAAAATTTTTAGACATTTTTAAGAAGCTGCATATAAATATCCCTTTTGTAGATACATTGGAATAAATAACTAACTATGCCAAGTTTATAAAGGATGTTTTATCAAAAAAGAAGAAATTTGAAAATTTTGAGACTGTGAATTTGATAGAGGAATGCAGTGCAATTTTGCAAAGAAAGTTGCTGCAAAAGATGAAGGATCCTGGGAGTTCTACAATCATCTGCATCATTGGGAGCTTAACGGTAAGTAGAGCTCTATGTGATTTAGGAGCCTCAATGAATCCGATGCCTTTATCTTTGTACAGGAAATTGGACGTAGGAGAGGTGCAGCCAACAACCATATCTTTGCAATTAACGGATTACTCTCTTACGTACCCTCGAGGTGTAGTAGAGGATGCACTAGTCAAGATTGGTAAATTCATCTTCCCAGAAAATTTGTACTTCTGGATATGGAGGAAGATTAAGAGGTTCCCATCATCTTAGGCCGGTCGTTCTTGGTCACAGATAGGGCATTGATCGACGTCTATGACTGTAAACTTACACTTCGAGTAAACGACAAGGAGGTAAAATTCAATATTTTCCATTCTCTAAAGCATGTTGAGTCTGATAATACTTGATATAGCATTAGTGTTGTGGATAGACATATTGCTGAGTTTCACGAACTGGCCTTAACCACCGATCATTTGAGTCATCGTTTGTTAAACTGTGAGATGGATATGATAGATGGGATAGATGAGGATATTTGTCTTACACCGAATGCTTGAATAATCTATCTGTGTGTTATGCTAAGCATGTACCTATACCTCTACTGTCTGTTAGTGAGTCTATTGTTAATATGCCACCCTTATTAGAATTGAAAGACCTACCTGCACATTTGAGGTATGCTTTTCTAGGAGAATCGTCTACATACCCCATAATTATTGCATCTAAATTAAATCGAGTCGAATAGGAGAAATTGTTGAGAGTTTTGCAGACTTATCGATCGACTTTAGGGTGGTCAATTAGTGACTTGAAAGGAATTAGTCCCTCGATTGTGATGCATAAGATTTTAATGGAGGATTCCTTTAGTCCCTCGATTGAACCCCAAAGTAGATTGAATCCTACAATGAAAGAAGTTGTAAGTGCTGAGGTACTTAAATTGTTAAATGCAGGAATTATCTATGCAATATCTGACAACCTTTGGGTGAGTTCGGTGCAGGTGGTACACAAGAAGGGCAGGATGACGGTGATAAAAAATGAGAATAATGAAAGTATTCCTATCAGGACAGTTACAAGCTGGAGGGTGTGCATCGATTACAGGAAGCTGAACAAGGCCACTAGAAAAGACCATTTTCCATTGCCTTTTATTGATCAGATGTTATATAGGCTGGCTGGATATCCTTACTATTGTTTTCTTGATGGTTGTTAAGGTTACAATCAGAATGCTATTGCTCCTGAAGACCAAGAGAAGACGACGTTCACGTGTCCGTATGGTACATTTGCATTTAAGAGAATGTCGTTCAGCTTATGTAATGCACTAGCCACTTTCCATAGATGCATGATGGCCATTTTTCATGGGTTGATTGAGGAGATCATGGAGTTTTTATGGATGATTTTTCTATGTTTGGGTCCTCATTTGGTTCTTGTTTAGCTAACCTTTCTCGTGTTTTACAAAGATGCCAGGAAACTAACCTTGTCTTGAATTGGGAGAAACGCCACTTCATGGTCAAAGAAGGTATTGTGTTAGGGCACAAGATTTCTAAGAGATGATTAGAGCTTGATGGGGCTAAAGTTTCAGCTATAAACCAGTTACCCCCTCTAGTGAATGTCAAGGTTGTTAGAAGTTTTATAAAAGATTTTTAAAAAATTACAAAACCCTTGTGTAACCAGTTATGAAAAGACTCAAATTTTGTTTTCGATGAGGCTTGTCTGATTGCTTTTGATTCTTTGAAAGAAAAATTGACTTCTGCACCTATTATTGTCACACTTGATTGGATTCAGTCATTTGGAATAATGTGTGATGCTAGTGATTTTGCTATAGGGGTCGTTTTAGGCCAACATAGAGAAAAGTTATTTAGGGAAATTTTATTATGCAAGTAGCACTCTTGATTCTGCCCAGGTAAATTATACAACTACTAAGAAAGAACTAATGACAGTTGTATTTGCTTTTGATAAGTTCAGGCCCTATCTACTTGGCTCTAAAATAATTATTCACACAGATCATGCTGCTCTGAAATACTTGTTTGAAAAGAAAGATACAAAGCCTAGACTTATTAGATGGATTTTATTGTTGCAGGAATTTGACTTCACAATCAAGGATCGGAAGGGTTGTGAGAATGTGGTAGCCGATCACCTGTCCAGGATTGAGCATGAAAGTGACCTGCAATTAACTCCGATAGTTGAAGAATTTCCTGACAAGTGCCTGTACAAGGTAGAATGGAGTATTCCTTGGTTTGCTGATTATGTGAACTATTTGGCAGTGGGAGTGATGCTTCCTGACTTGAATTATGAACAGAAGAAAAGGTTCCTACACTAGGTTAAGTTTTTCCTTTGGGATAACCCCTTTTTATTTAAGATCTGTTCTTATAATGTTATTAGGCGATGTGTGCCATTGGAGGAGTATGCTAAAATCTTATTTGAATGTCATTCATCTCCATATGGTGGGCACTTTGGGCTCGCACGAACTGCAGCAAAGATATTACAATCTGGTTTTTATTGGACTATATTGTTTAGAAATTGTTACACGTATGTGAGAACTTATGATAGGTGTCAACGTACTGGAAATGTTTCGAGGAAAAGTAAATTTCCTCTTACCTCAATTTTAGAAGTAGAATTATTTGATGTATGGGGTATTGATTTTATGGGTCCTTGCCCACCTTTTGAGGGGTACTCTTACATTCTGCTTGTGGTAGATTATGTTTCAAAGTGGGTAGAGACGATTGCTACTAGGACAAATGATGCTCATATGGTCCTTAAATTTTTGCATAAAAGTATTTTCACACGGTTTGGCACCCTACGAGCACTGATTAGCGAAGAGGGATCTCACTTTTGCAATAAGTTGCTTGACAGAATGCTTTTTAAATATGGGGTTAAGCATAAGGTATCTTTAGCTTATCACCCCACAGACTAACAGTTTAAGCAAATTCTAGAAAAGACAATTCAAGCCAACAGGAAGGATTGGACGTTGAAGCTTGATGATGCTTTGTGGGCATATAGAAGGGCTTTTAAAACTCCGATTGGTACGCCCCCGTACAAGTTGGTGTTTGGAAAGACGTGCCATTTTCCTGTTGAGTTAGAGCATCGAGATTATTAGGCTATTAAGAAGCTGAATTTTGATCTTCAAAAAGCTAGAAAGCACAGATAACTACAACTTAATGAGATGGAGGAATTCTGGAACCAAGCATATGAGAATTCTAAGATTTATAAGGAATGCACGGTAAAATGGCATGATAGTCAGATTGTACCTAGAGCTTTTCTGCCTGGTTAACGGGTTTTGCTGTTTAACTCTCATCTTCGATTGTTTCCAGGAAAACTTAAGTCTCGATGGTCTGAATCGTTCATAATCAAGGATGTTACTCCTTATGGTGCAATGGAGCTACATGGTAAGGATGGAACAACGTTCAAGGTCAATGCCCAGAGATTGAAACACTACTGTGGAGACAAAGAGCGACATGTGAAGGACTTACGCTTTACAGAGTGATCAATTGGTAGGGTCTAGCTAAAGACATTAAACTAAGCGCTTCTTGGGAGGCAGTCCAAGTGTTATTGTTTTATTTCAGTTCTATTTCATTTGTTATTTGATTATTTTATTTTTAGGATAGAGAGTTACCTCATGTCTATTTTGTTTTGATCCTCAAGTTGGAGATGATGCTCAAGTGTTTTCAAGCACCAGTTCGCCATCCAGATTCGTGAATCCCTACTCATTACGCAGGCTTGTATCACTCATTTGTTGTGTGATTGTTTTAGATGTTATGTATTAGGGACAATTCATCTTTTTAAGTTTGGGTGGGAGGCGTACTCTGTGCTTGAATCTTGTGCTTTTATGCATGTTGTTTTTAGTTGATTGTTTTATGCATGTTATTGTTGATTTTGATGAAAAATTGAATTTTTTTTTTTTGAAAATTCTGAAAAATATTTGATTTTGGTTAGGAAGAATGTTGAGACTGATTGAATTGTGTTCTTTAGTTTCTTTCGTTTACTATGATGGTTGATGAGTCACTCATGATGTATGCCATGCCATGCTTTGAAGTAGAAATTGGATAACATAGTCTTGTCTTGAGTGTTCTTTGTTCTAAATCCTTCTTTGTATCCTCTATTATCTTGAGCACGAACCACTTTAATTTAGAACCTTTAACTGAACAAAGCATTAATTTAAGTCAATTTTGGTTGTCACCTCGAAAGGCCCCACTGGTTAGAGAGTGTCTTGCATGATGGTTTGTATTGTTAGACTAAGAGGAAAGAAAAGAATATTATTATTGCCTAAAAAAAAAGAGAGAGTCTATTCATGTGCTTAAAAGAAATATCTTTTTCTTATTGTAAACTTGTAACATGTATGCACGAATGGGGGTAAAAAGAGTTGTCTTTGCTGTGATCAGTTAGGATACTTGGGAATTGACTACGTATGGTTCCCTACAGTGGATGTGTGAAAGCTAGTGCCCCTAGGTAAAATGATGCAAGTTGGGATCCCGTTAAAATAAGTAGTACAGGCATCTTAGTGGACATATTACTTTCTTGAGTGTCGTGATGCTTGATGATTGGTGCTTGAGCTAGATTAGGGAGAAAAATGATGAAGCTTAATTAAATCTTCAGTCAGATTTTGAGTTTTGAATTAAATGAGGAGTCACACACACACACACAGAGGATAAAAAATTTTGGTTTTAGAAACTCACAACGATTAGGATGTGTCTGAATTTTTCTATGGATGAGTGTTCTATATGTTAGGAAGCTGATGAAACCAGAATAAGAGAATGCATGCCTTGAACCTTTTTCATTTCAGTATTCATTATTTCTCCTACTTTGTGTTTCTTTCTTTTCTTTGCTCGTGAATAGAAAAGTTTTAAGTTTGGGGTAGTGAAAAACATCTAAAAAGTGCTTTTATTACCTTCAAATTTAGAATTAATATTGCTAGTTTTGTTTGGTTTGACGTAGTTTATTGAGTAATTTTAGGAAACTAAGCATCAGGAGCAATTTGTGCGAAAAGGATAAAAAAAAACCCAGGGCAAAACTCCAATTTTGAGCAATTACGGGTTGGCTATGGAATTAAGGACCCAAGGACCCAAGATCAAGAAAATAGTCAAATTTGGAAGGAAATTCAGGGTGTCGGCGTTAGAAGAACGTCGTAACACTGCTCCCTGACGTTGTAAACCTAAGACCAATTAGAAACAGGGCAGCGTTGCAATGCTACTTCTAGCGTTGCAACGCTATGACTTTGACGCGCGACTGGCATGATGCCAGCGTTGCAACGCTGAGAGCATATTATAAATAGTAGTTTTTTGCCGCCATGTTTGTGGGGAAGAAAAAAAAATGAGTCGATTTTGATAGATTTTACCTAAATTCTAGTCCGTAACAGTGCTGAAACATAGCAATTCTTATCGTTTTTGGTTGAAGACTCGAGATTTCTATTGAGAGTTAATCTAAGAGCATTTATGGATTGATCGTGATAGGAAGATCAATCATGATCGTGCAGTTTTGTTGAAGACCAATTAGGTATTCGTGGCAAGAGTCAAGAAGATTGTGATTAGGATTCGAACCTATTGAGGAGAAATCGTTCTTCTTTGTTAATTTATTTTCCACCATAATCATGTGTGGCTAAACTCTTTTATTCTGGGTGTTTGTGGATTTTAGGGATTTTACTTTGGATATTGAATTTACAATTGATTGATTTTGCATGGATTTCTAAATTATTTGTGCTTAATGCGTTTGATTAACTGATCACTAATAAAATGAACCTAAGTTAATTAGATGTCTCGAGAGAGACTTTAATTCGCTGGACCCAATAATTTAGATTGCTATTCGAAATTGCATAAGACAGGAGTATCTGGATAGACTTCAACATGGCAACAGATGAGAAAGTCTCTTCATAGTTGACTCCCTCAACTTGGGTGTAACCCTTTGCCACGTCTAGCCTTGAAGGTTTGCACCTTCCTATCAGCACCCTATTTTCTCTTGTATATCCATTAAAAGCCTATAAGTTTAACCCCATCAGGTTTATCTACAAGATCCCAAACTGAATTGAAGTACATCGACTCCATTTCAAGATCCATAGCTTTGATCCATTCATTCTTGTGAACATTCTCCATTGCCTTCCTATAAGATAATGGATCCTCAACATCTCCGTCAGCTACAATAGCTAGGGTTTCTGTTAAACCCATATAATGAATAGGCGGGTTGCAACCCTCCCACTACGTCGAGGCTCCCTCAATGTTTGGAGGTGGATTTGACCTACAAGATGAACCAACTTCAACAACTCTTATTGAAAGTTCAATAGTTTCACTGGAAATTTCATTTAACACTATCTTACTGCAGCGCTTATGCTCACTTATGTGATTCTCTTCTAAAAAGGTAGCATTTGTCAACATAAACACTTTATTATCTTTAAAATCATAGAAGTAACCACCTCTCGTTCCTTTAGAGTAACCTACAAATAGGCACAATTTTGAACGAGGTTCCAATTTCTTAGGATTTACCTCAAGCACGTGTGCTAGGAAACCCTAGATCCTGAAATGGCGTAACTACCTTTACGACCATTCCATAATTCCAAAGGTATTCCAGTAACACTTTTGAAAGGAACACAGTTCAAAATGTAAGCTAAAGTCTGGACTGTATATCCCCAAAACGAGTCAGGTAATGAAGCATAACTGATATCTGGTAGAAATGCAAGCTATTGTAGCCTTTTACTTAGAATTATGAGGGCTAACAAGCAGAATATGTGTTGATAATAATAAAAATTTATGTGAAAAATGAGCTTGCGACGATCAGCACTAAAAATACTTACTAACCTTATATCATGTGTTATACGGTGTCAAAATATCTATTTTTGTAGCTATCGCAGGAATCAATCGTAGGCGCTGAAGGCAGACCATCACAAAGTTGATTGTATGCGTTGATGACAGACCATCGCAAGGTTGATCGCATGCGTTCATCGCATGGATGTTGCGGCCACAGGGTAATAACCATGATAGAAGGGTGATTACAAGGTGGGTGGACTGTGTTGGTGCTTCAAAAAAACAAGCATGAACGCATACCTTAGGAGTATCAAAAGGATAAGATGATGTTGACATTTCACCTACTGCGCCGAAAGTGACAATGATCCAGAACGGGACCACCAATGCTGTCGGCGCTTAAGCTCTATAAATAAAGCTTCAGAGCCCAAATTCAAGGCATCTGAGCTTCTGCCTTAAGGTAGATCCTTGTGATCACAGATGAGAGCATGAGCAAGACATTCTTTGAGAGTTATTCATTCCTTCAACCCATTCTGAGTGACGATTGGAGCTTTATCGGAGATAGAGCTCAAGAGAGACTACTCCACCGCCCATCTATGGCACCACCGGTAGCCTTGACGTACATATGATGGAAGCAAGAGATTTCCTACATCTAGCCCTCCATCTCTCTTCTTATCTCTATATTGTATTACATTTTGGCTTAAGACATTAATACATTTTGTAATAAATGCATCTCTTTATTTCCTTCGACACCATCTTCATTATCTTGTTCTTTATCATCCCTTACTTTCATTGCAACGAACTAAGTAAAGATTACAAGTGTTATCGCATACTCGATCATGCAACATAGAGATATGAAGCATGTAGCAAACCACCGAGAGGTATGCGTTCCGCGAGAATAGTGAGTTAATTCTCTTTGCTTAGTGTAAGGCTATAGCAACGCTTGTCTATGAGCTGATTAGCCATGACTAACTACCCGAGAAGGTAAGTAGTGGAACTCACTAAGCGAAGTAAGTAGTGTTCCTAAAGATAGGAATATTCTTATGCTCAACATAACCATGCATTATAGAGATATCAGCATGTGGTTGACTACCGAGAGGTATGCGACGCATTAGTGTGCCTGTTGGATTGATATGACAACCCTAGAAAGGGGTGAATAGGGTTTAATTAAACTTTTTTTTTAATTAACCCAATTAAACTAATTAATATACTTTTTATAAATAATAAGAAAAATTCAAATTATGCAACAAATAAGATGATAAAAAATGTGATAATTTAATTCGATCAAATTTTAGCAAATAAATAAGAACAAACTAAAACATACAATAAATTGCTTAAATTAATTGCAAAAATAAAAAGAAAAGAATTAGAGAAGAAGACACCGTAATTTTTATAGTGGTTCGGTCAAACTCGACCTACTCCACTCCCCAAGCGCCTCTTGGGAATTTGAATAAAATCTTTTCGACTCTTTCCACGGATTAGAGTCCAACCATTACATCACCGCTCCTTTTACGAGTTCAAGAGCAAACCTGATCCTTTCCACGGTTTAGGATCAAACCGTTACAAATGTTGGAATTTTTGAAGAACACAATACAACTCTCACTAGAGTGGATTTACAAGTTTAAGCACTCAACAAGTTTATCCTCACAATACAATAACACTCTCTTAAGAATAAGATGAAATGGAACTTTTAAAATTTGGAGAGGAAGATGGTTTATATAGAGATGGAAAACTTTTAGAAACCACAATTAATTTGGACCATTGGATTTTGGAAAAGAAAAATCAATGGTGGAGATTTTAAACTAAACTAGTCGTTAGATACAAACAAAATATAATATTAAATTTCTTTTCTTTTTAAAATTAATTCAAAAAATAAAAAAACATACCATGTATCAAAAACTAGCCGTTAGACACAAACATAAAATAATATTAAATTCATTTTCCTTTTAATTCATTTTATTTTTAAATTCATTCTCTTTAAAGTCAATCCAAAAATAAAAAACATACCATGTGTAATATTACATTTATTTTCCTTTTAAATTTCTTTTTAATTTTAATTTTTTTAATTTTAAATCAATCCAAAAATCAAAAGTCCATCATATATTAATCTCCTAATAATCCACCATTCAACTAATATGCTGCCACATGTCTACATGCAAATGGTCTGGTTATGCCACGTCATCCACCACGGTATTTTCTCTATAGAATTGTTTCGGTCATATCGTCTTCGTTTTAGCTCCGATTTGAGTGATTCAAGAGGTGTTGGAATCGTTGTTCCGAGCACTACGTTATGGACATATTAAAACACTAAGATTTTCAGTAATTAAAAATTGAGTTTGTTATCATCAAAATATTGATTAATTAATTAATTAAAATTAATTAATTTGAGATTAAGGGCCAAAAAGCCAACAATCTCCCCCTTTTTGATGATGACAAACCATTCAAGAAAAATAGCTTGAAATACATGTAAACCATATGTAACACATAATAAAATTCAACATATCACCATAAAGATCATTCTTGAAATTCACTCAAAAAAAATAAATTCTCCCCCTAATTAATACAATCAAAATCATAACAAATTTATAGCATATCTTTCTTACACTTCTCCCCCTTTGAAATCATCAAAAAGAATAATTAAGAAAAATTTAGAATTATATAAATATTTCCCTTAAAAACATGAACATAAATTTAGCACAACTCCCCCTAAGAATATTAACACATGCTTTCCATATCTCCCCCTATCAAAATACCTTCTAAAAGATTTAAGAAGTAAAATTATAAAATCAAGAGGCATCACAACGAATAATACCGAGCTCAAGCCTATTTTTGCAAAAGTTTTCTTCATTCAAAGGCTTGGTAAAAATATCCGCTAATTGATTATTAGAGCCTACAAATTCAAGAGTAATATTATCATTTTGCACATGCTCTCTAATAAAGTGATGCCTAATATCAATATTCTTAGTCCTAGAATGATGTATAGGATTTTTAGTCAAATTAATAGCACTAGTATTTTCATAAAACATAGGCACATTATCAAACTTTAATCCAAAATCACAAAGAGTTTGTTTCATCCAAAGAATTTGAGCACAACAACTAGCAACTGAAATATATTTTGCTTCGGTAGTGGATAAGGCAACCGAATTTTGCTTTTTACTAAACCAAGAAACTAAGGAATTACCAAGAAATTGACAAGTCCCACTAGTACTCTTACGGTCAAGTAAACTACCCGCAAAATCCGCATCGGAATATCCTACCAAATTAAATTCAACATTTCTGGGATACCATAAGCCTAAATCAATAGTACCAAGCAAATATTTAAAAATTCTTTTAATGGCATGTAAATGTGATTCCTTAGGACAAGATTGAAATCTAGCACAAAGACATACACCAAACATAATGTGGGGTCTACTAGCGGTTAAATAAAGTAAAGATCCAATCATACCTCTATAAGTTTTTATATCCACACACTTACCTTTTTCATCATTGTCAAGCTTAGTGGATGTGCTCATAGGAGTTTTTGCAATTTTACCTTCATTGAATTTGAAACTTTTGAGCAAATCCCTTGTGTATTTTTCTTGACTTATGAAAATACCATCCTTGAGTTGTTTGATTTGGAGTCCAAGGAAGAAGCTAAGTTCTCCCATCATACTCATCTCAAATTCACTATGCATATACTTAGAAAATTCTTCATACAAAGATGGATTAGTATAACCAAAAATAATATCATCCACATATATTTGTACTAAAAGCATATCATTTTCTTTAGTCTTAATAAAAAGAGTAGTATCAATTTTACTCATTTTAAATCCATTCTCAAGCAAGAAATTACTAAGTCTATCATACCAAGCTCTTGGAGCTTGTTTTAAGCCATAAAGAGCTTTTATCAACTTATAGGCATGATTAGAAAAATAAAAACTTTCAAACCCCGGAGGTTGTTCTACATAAACTTCCTCCATGATATAACCATTTAAAATGCACTTTTCACATCCATTTGATACAAAATGAAATTCTTATAAGAAGCAAAAGCAAGGAAAATACCAACATCCGTCTTATAATCAAATTTTCAATGATGCAATTCTTTTTATCAAACACAACTTTAAAGCCTTTATCACACAATTGACTAATACTAAGTAAATCATGCTTCAAACCATCAACCAAAAGTACATTTTCAATTAAAATAGAAGATTGATTACCTATACTACCTTTATCAATTATTTTACCTTTCTTGTTGTCACCAAAGGTTACAAGACCTCTATCCTTTTTGGAGAGAGAGATAAACTTGGATGGGTCTCCCATCATGTGCCTCGAGCAACCACTATCCAAGTACCACTTGTTTTTCTTAGAGGCTTTCAAACAAACCTACAAACACAAATGTTCAAGTTTGATTCTTTGGTACCCACACTTGTTTGGGTCCTAGATGGTTAGCATTGACAAACTTGGGAATCCATTTCATTTTTTCATAGACATTTAAGGTATTGGATTTAGACAAGTAGCAAGAATAAGTTGTATGTCCAAACTTGCCACATGAGAAACAAACAACATTATGCAAAGATTTATCTCTTACAACAAATTTATGCACTCTACTTTTCTTGGAGAAATTATTCTTTGGAGCATTGTGAAACTTTACCCTTTGAGAAAAAATTCTTCTTGGAGAAGTAGTATGAGCATATTTCAATTTAAAACACTTAAGTCTAATATGGCCTTCAATACCACAATAATGACATATAGGCACAAAGTTAGATTTAACATGCTTAGACACAACCTTAGGCATATTAAGCTTAGGCATATTATGAGATGCTTTAACAAAGATAGTTTTAGAACTTGAAGGAGTAGAACATTCATCAATATAGCCTAAACCTCTTTTATCACCAAAAGACTTGCCTACATCAATTATCTTGTCTAATTTTTGAGCACCTATTGTCAACTTTTTAATAGATTCTTTAGCCTTATCAAGTTCTTGCAAAGCACTAAATTCATTTTCTTTGAGTAATTTAATCAAATTATCTTTTTCACAAATATCATGCTCAAGAAATTTAACTTTGCAAGCAAGGCATTTTTCTCATCACAATCAAAAGCATGCTTGTCACAAGAGATATTCATTTCATCAATATGCATAGCATCATGCTCATTCTCTTTCAAGCAAGCAATTTCTTCAAGTAAAGAGTTATTTTTACTAGATAAAACATTGTATTTCTTTTTAAGCACAACATACTTAGAACTAAGTTTTTCTTAATCATTTTGCATATTTTCAAAAGCTTCGAACAATTCATTATAAGAAAGAGGTTCTAGAGTTATCTCATCATTTTGTTCATCCTCTTTGTCACTATGAGCCATGAAGCAAAAATTGGCCACTTCTTCATTATCACTCCCACTTTCACTTTCATCGCTATCATCCCAAGTAGCTTTCATTGCTTTCTTCTTAGATTTCTTGGATGATTTGTGAAAAGAACAATTGGTTCTAATATGATCCGGCTTCTTGCATTCATATCATATTACCTCATCCTTTTTGCTCTTTTCACCTTTTAACTCTTTTTGGTTGGAGAGATACTTCTTGAATTGCTTCTTTCTCTTGATGAAGTTCTTATACTTATGTGAAAGATAGGCAACATCATTTTCATCAAGGTCATCTTCATCTTGGGAGTCAACTTCTAAAGAGATGGTCTTTAAAGCTATACTCTTTTCTTTCTTTTTATTCTCATCCTCCATGTTTTTCTTGATCTTTATCTCATGCGTCAACAACGAGCCCATGAGTTCATCAATGGAGAGAGATTTGAGATCTTTTGCCTCTTGAATGGCGGTGACTTTAGGCTCCCATTGTTTAGGCAAAGACCACAATAGCTTCTTTATCTTCTCAAGATTTGAGTACTTTTTCCCAAATCTTTCTAAAACATTGACAATGTTAGTAAATCTAATAAACATATCGGAAATAGCTTCATTTTCATCAATTTTAAACATTTCATATTGATGAACTAACATGTCAATCTTTGTTTCTTTTACTTGACTAGTTCCTTCATGAGTAATTTTTAATTTATCCCATATCTCTTTAGCGGTTTTGCAAATAGACACTCTATTATATTCAACTTCATTTAAAGCACAAAATAAGCAATTAATAGCTTTGGCATTTAAAGAGCATGCTTTCTTTTCATTTATTGACCATTCTTCTTTAGGTTTTATAGTGCTAACACCATCAACATCTTTTGTTGGAATTTTAAAACCTTCCTCAACAATATCCCATAAATCATAATCAATAGAAAGCAAGAAAAATCTCATTCTATTTTTCCAATAACTATAATTAGTACCATTAAAGAAAGGAGACTTTGTAATAGATTGACTATCGGTAAAAGGGATAAAACCTAAAGTTTCCATAGCTCAAAACAATTAAGTTTATCAAGAAATAAATATTTCAAGAAGAGCAACCCGCTCTGATACCAATTGTTGGATCGATATGGCAACCCTAGAGGGGGGTGAATAGGATTTAATTAAACTTGTTTTTTTAAATTAACCCAATTAAACTAATTAATACACTTTTTATAAATAATAAGAAAAATTCAAATTATGCAACAAATAAGATGACAAAAAATGTGATAATTTAATTCTATCAAATTTTAGTAAATAAATAAGAACAAACTAAAACATACAATAAATTTCTTAAATTAATTGCAAAAATAAAAAGAAAAGAGTTAGAGAAGAAGACACCGTAATTTTTATAGTGGTTCGATCAAACTCGACCTACTCCACTCCCCAAGCGTCTCTTGGGAATTTGAATAAAATCTTTCTGACTCTTTCCATGGATTAGAGCCCAACCGTTACACCACCGCTCCTTTTACAGGTTCAAGAGCAAACCCGATCCTTTCCACGGTTTAGTATCAAACCGTTACAAATGTTGAAATTTTTGAACACAATACAACTCTCACTAGAGTGGATTTACAAGTTTAAGCACTCAACAAGTTTATCCTCACAATACAATAACACTCTCTCAAGAATAAGATGAAAAGAAAAAAAATTGGGAACTTAGAGAGAGCAACAATGAAACTTTTGAGTTTTTGAGGATTATGAAATGTAAAATTTGTTAGTTTAAAATTTGGAGAGGAAGATGGTTTATATAGAGATGGAAAATTTTTAGAAACCACAATTAATTTGGACCATTGGATTTTGGAAAAGAAAAATCAATGGTGGAGATTTTAAACTAAACTAGTCGTTAGATACAAACAAAATATAATATTAAATTCCTTTTCTTTTGAAATTCATTTTCTTTTTAAAATTAATCCAAAAAAAACATTCCATGTGTCAAAAACTAGCCGTTAGACACAAACATAAAATAATATTAAATTTCTTTTCCTTTTAAATTTCTTTTTAATTTAAATTTTTTTATTTTAAATCAATCCAAAAATCAAAAGTTCATCATATGTTAATCTCTTAATGATCCACCATCAATCAATATGCTACCACATCTCTATAGACTTGTTTCGGTCATATCGTCTTTGTTTTAGCTTCGATTTGCGTGATTCAAAAAGTGTTGGAATCGTTGTTCCGAGCTCTACGCTATGGACATATTAAAACACTAAGATTTTCAATAATTAAAAATTTAGTTTGTTATAATCAAAATATTGATTAATTAATTAATTAAAATTATTTAATTTGAGATTAAGAGCCAAAAAGCCAACAATCTCCCCCTTTTTTATGATGACAAACCATTCAAGAAAAATAGCTTGAAATACATGTAAACCATATGTAGCACATAATAAAATTCAACATATCACCATAAAGATCATTCTTGAAATTCAATCAAAAAATAAATTCTCACCCTAATCAATACACCTTTCTTTTTCTTCCACTTTTTGGTGCCGGAAGAGGGAAGCACAGACTTAGTTCCAGAGGTTGAACCTCTGAAGAACTTTTTGGAGGAAAAGGCAACATTTGCCTCACCCTTCTACTCCTTGACTTTCATCAAGGATTGGAAAGTCTGTAGCTCATTAAGCAAGGTGGTCAGATTGTAGTCAATCCTATTCATAACAACATTGCTACGGAACTATAGGAAACTTTCAGATACAATTTCTAGAATGAAGCTAACTTGACTGACCTCAAGACTCATTCATCTCAGCCACATTAAAGTGGACCATCATGTTCAAAATGTGTTTTCGAATAGAGGCCCCCTCTTACATATGAGCACTGAAGATGAATTTAAGAGTGTCATACTTGAGCTAAGCAGACAGCTGTCCGAACATTCCTCGTAGGGACTCCATGATCTCACCGACAGTGACCACAAGCTCATGCTTCTTGGCCAAGACTTTAGAAGTGTTGTTGGCAGGAAAATTAGGGACAGATGGGTTGTACATGCAATCATGCGTTAGACATGGCTTAAGCTATGCGTTTACGCCCATGCATCTGAGGTCATGTGTCGGAATGAAAATGCATTAATCTAGTATGCAATGACCACACGTTCCAATTACAAGTTTTCTTACGCTCGCGCCAAGTATAACGCGAACGCAAGTTTCTCGGGTAATCTAAGGTCGAACACAGAGACTTGTCCTCAATAATGCTTGTGAAGCAATGCGTTTAAGGCGATGAATAAAAATAAAAAAAAAAAGAAGTTTAATGGATTTTCACACTACTCCTACTCCTAACTAAACAGATTGAGCAATAGAAGACTTGCGATGAGAATAAGTAGATGCACAACAACCATTAACTCATAGTAATGTTTATTATCTTAAATAGCCCGAGTAATCCCAGCTCGTCACACAAATGCATCGTACACCTCTCGGTGGTCAACCGCATGACTATATCTCTATAGTGCATGGTTGCGTCGAGCATAAGATTGTGCCTGTCTCTAGGAACAATGCATACTCTGCTTTAGTGCATTCCATCTTACCTTTTCAGGCAGTTAGACGTGGCTATTTAACTTATAGACAAGCATTACAACAATCCATAGACAAGCGTTGCTACAACCTTTAACCAAGCAAAGAAGATTAACTCACTATACTCGCACAACGCACAACGCACACCTCTCGGTGGGTTGCTACATGCGTCCTATCTCTAGGCTACATGATTAAGTATGTGATCGTCTTTGATAAATAAATGATGATAAAGATAAAGGTGATGAAGAAGATGGCATTGAAGGAATCAAGGTATGCATTGATTACAAAAATGTCTTAATATCTTAAGCTAAAATGTAATACAATATAGAGGTTAGAAGAGAAATGAAGGACTCTGCGTCAAAGCTGTCGGTGGTGCCATGGCTGAATGGTGGAGATGTCTCTCTCGAGCTCTATCTCCGGCGAAAGCTCCGGTCGTCACTCAGTCTGGTTTGTGGAGGTGAAAAATTCTCACTGAAAATCTTGCTCAAGCTCTCATCTGTGATCACAAACCTCTACCTTGAAGCAGAAGTTCGGATGTCTTGAAATGAAGGTCCAAAGGGCTATTTATAGAGTTTAAATGCCGACAGCTATCATGATTGCGTTATGGCTCACTGTTGCTTTTGTCGTGGTATGGGCATTATCATATCGTCTTATCTTGTTGATACTCCTGAAGTATGCATCCGAGCTTGATTCAGCTGAAGTATCAACGTGTTCTACCCATTTTACGATCGTTCTTCTATTATGGTTATTACTCTGTGGCCGTAATCTCCAATTGATTACCGCATTTACTTGATCACCGCAACTTCCATGTGAGGAACGCATGCGATCCAACTTTCAACGCATGCGTTTGTCTTTGCGGTCGCCTGGCTTCAGCGCATGCATTTGTCTGCGATTGCTTATTTCCAACACATGCGTTTGATTCCTGCGAAGCAGTGATTAAATGAAATTGATCGTTATGCAAGTGAAAACATGAATAAGCTTCTTGTGGGCAACAAGTCTGACCTGACGGCGAACAAAGTCGTGTCCTATGAGACAGCAAAGGTATCATCATTTTCTTTCGGATTCATTCTTTACATGAAGTTAGTTTGTTGGGAAGAACCAATCATAAGACATATGATTAGTTAAAGCCTTTCTTGTCTGCCTCTTTTCCACTTAACAAATGATTTCCCAACCATTTTCTACATGCTTAAACATGCATTCTAATTTGTCTATTTGCCCTTTCCATACACTTTAGCACGGAGTAACACATAATATTGGGGTCAGTGAGGATTTAGGTGCTAATCGATGCAAAACTCAATTTTTCACAAATTCTAAGTATTATCACCGCATTTTCTACTTATTAGCCCTCATAATTCTAAATAAAAGGCTTATAGTAACTGGCATTTCTACCAGTTTTCAAGGGCTTGCCAACGTAAACGCTCGGGCCTTTTTATTTGCCCTTACCTAACGCTCGTATGCCTCCCGAATGTTTCGAACAACATTTTAAGCTGGGACTGGAGGACATTCCTCCACCAGGACAAATCTCAAATTATCCATGATCAAAACTGTATTAATATTGTTTTTCCAAGAGATGTAATTATCGTCAGTTAATTTGTCGGTGGCGAGCATATTTAATGTTGCAGAAATCATTTTGAAAATTGTTGAAACATACAATTCATTTTTTTTAGTAATCCATGCATTACCTAGTTTGAAAAACCAATCAAATTTAGAAAAATAATTTAATGTACCCTATGTGACATCTATTTTGCAATGATATTTCAATGAGGTAGGGTAAAAGCCATCGTAAGATGATCAGGTACCCCTTCACTAAAATGAAACCATCTCAACCAATATATAGAACAACTCCTTGTATCTATAAATATTAGTCACCCATTGTTCAGTTCAGAAATTATTAACTAGCTTAACATTTTCTTGTAAGTGTAACCCCTCATTTTAAATTCTCGAGTTCTACCCTAATGAGCAAACCGTAGGGAAAAACCGATTGGGAAAAAAACTAATAGGAGGACACAAGCAAAGATGCCTCGAGGCCAAGTATAGATCTCACAGTGTGAACTAGGGAGAAACGTGAAAAGGAAAAATGAAGTACCATATACCCCATTTTTCTCCCACTGAGTGTTTTACCTAGGGTTAGTTTAACTTAGAAAAATATGAAAAATTATTTTTAATGAGTGATTGTTTAAATTTGCCTAAGAGTAACACTTACTTTGGATAGTTAAACAGTTTTGATTAATGTTCATTAAACATTTTAACAAACTTTAATCAATAATTGCATGCTTATAACAAATCTATCTAATTCATCTTTTAGGTCAGTTCCAGATAGGATGTTCTATTTTCGTCAGTTTAAATACCTCAGGCTAGACAGAACTAGCCTTAGACAAAGGTCCCTTATAGATACATTTGCTACAATTTTAATCTTTTATTAAAACCAATTTAATCCTATTAAAGTAATTAAAAAGATTAAAATAATTTCTAATCATATTAGAAATGTTGTGAACTTAGGTCTATATGAATCATATTTTTGTTGGGTTTTATGTCCTAAAACTCGTAGATAGTGAATGTAATTAAATGACTGTCATTAATAAATAGTTATTAATACTTTTATCAATAAGTGTTATTGATGTTTTTAATTTTATCTTACTAACTCTAAAATTCAATAAACTAACATCCTAGGTTGTCTTATGAGTCTTAAACTGTATGTAGAGACATATAGGGATTAATATTCAAGATACAGCCTAAAGGGTCTACAGTATACGGATAAGGTTGGGTACCTTATCCTAGTAACACTATGGATATGACCCACTTTTTATTTGATACAAATGTAGTGATCTAACACGTTCATATAGGAGACACACGAGTGAGGGTATCTTGTGCAATGAGTTGCACAAGATCGGACTGCAAAATAGTAAGGACTAGATGAAACTCCATTGACTAGTTAGGTTTCTTTTTCAATAGGATGACCTAAGCAACTTAGTCTTACTCCTGAGTATATTATGAAATCCTATTCATGGGATTGTCCTTTGATTTGTATGGGTGAGAGTGGTCTGTTCGCTGACTCAATATGCCTACCATTTTGGGGATAAGACCGAGTGGGTAGCTAGGAACATAATCATACAAGATGGAATTAACTCCTTCCCAACTTTAGGGTAAGTAGATGAGTGTTTCCTTAAGTGGTGTCTCCAAGACTTGAACAAAGGGCCCTGCTCTCTTACTAGCCTGAGAGGGGTTTCTGTTTAATGGTTCGACCATAAACAGGTTGTTCATTAGAGGAGTACTGGTACTTAAGGATGTAGAGGTAACTCAGGGGTAAAACGATAATTTGAACCAACTAGTGTTACGAACAATCGTGAAGGACTAACTTGTTATTGGTCTATATCCATGGACACATAAACATATCTGTAGTGAGAAGAGTACAGTTATGGGTCTTTAGTGTAGTGTACACACAATTATCGAATATTGATTAATTTGGTTAATGAGTTCAACCAATTAATCTCACATCATTGGAGCTTCTGATCTGCAAGTCCATTAGGTCCCCTTCCTAGCTTGTAAAGGGTATTGAGGTAATTTTTCATTAAATTGAATTTGAAATGTTCAAATTTAAAATTGAGAATTTTTTAATGTATGTTGCTACGTTTTAATATAAAGTTTAATTTTAGACATTATTATTAATTTGGGATATGATTCAAAATTAATAAATGAGAAAACGAAATATTTGAAAGGAGTTCAAATATTAATTTAATATGAATAAAATTCATATTGAAAACTATAGGTTAAATATAATGTACATTGGATGTGCATTAAAACTGTAGGTTAAATGAGAGAAATATTTTTTAATATGATTCAAATGGGAAATTAAATTAAATATGTGATATTTAATTGGATGATTAATTAATTAATTTTGAATTTAATTAAATTGATTAAATCAAAACTATTGATTAAATTTAATGTACATTAGAGGCATAGTAAAACTAGTGAGAAAATCATTTAAATATGATTTAAATGATCATTTAATTAAATATGATTTAATTAATAAATTTATTTAAATTTTATTTAATTTAAATTAAACAAGTTAACTCCCCATTTTAGGGAAGATACGAGACATCAATCCCACATTTTTCTCTCCTTCTCTCACCATTTCTCTCTCTAACAAAAGGGCTTTGTTTTTGCATAGGAGAATAAGGCTCTCAAGCTCTCTGTGTGTGTTTTCTTCTTCATGAGAAAAGAAAGAAAAATCGTTCTGTAATATTTCCAAATCTCAAAAGAAAAATCGTTTTGTAATATTTCCAAATCCCAAAAGAGAAAATCCCTCAATTCTCCATAGCATCAATTCCCTACAAGAATATAGAGGCTTCCAAGTGGTGATGCCCAATCCCTACAGAATTGTCAAAATGTTTACAGGGTAGGGTCTCTTCCCCTGTGTAATTAGTCTTTTTGAGAATTGCATGCTTAATTGATGCTATCTTTTATTCCAATGCAAAATTGTTTTGATTTTAAATACCAATTTGAAAAAAAAAACAAAAAACAAAAAACAAAACAAAACGGTTCTGTGTTTTGGCTTCCACTGTGTCTTAGGGTTTTCATCTCTTCAATTTTAAAACTATTTTTAAAATGATTTTAACCTAAGTTTGCATGCAATTCGGAACTATTGATTTTAATTCCTAATTTCATTTAATTATAATGGTTATAAAATAAATGAAACAAATTAAAACCATATATTGCATTTAATGACATACTTAGTAAAATTATAACATTTATAAAATTATCTAAAGTGTCATACTTCATACAATCTTCATTTCATTACTTAACATACATAATAATTATATACTAAAGTAATGAATAAAAATTAATAACATTCATACATACATCGAACTATATATAACTCTTATAATATAAATGATGCATGATAATGTTATTATGCATGCAAACATATATTATAACACTTATATTATATGATGCATGAGTACGCTATAAAATAAATCATGCAACTACATTATAACATTTATAATATTCATAATGCATGATTAATGTATAATATATGGTGGGATTTTAATATATGGCATACATTATGATATATATATAAAATTAAACCATACATCAAATACATAATTTAAATAACAATTTATGGACAGGGATTGAACTTCTAAACCATTAATTAAATTAGTAGAACATTTATATTAATTTAATTAATTAAAAACTAACTATTACAACAAGAGAGTTGCTTGAACCGGACGAAAAAATTTGAATCGAGCCCCGAACCACTGGAACCAAGTGAACCAATCGAACCACGAATCGAACCAAGCGTGAATCACGTTATTCTTTCCATCTCGGAGCATTGCAACGTTGTGACCTAACGTTGCAACGATACGAAAAAAAATATGCGTTCATCTTTTCGCAGCATTGCAATGCTGTTGTACAGTCGCCTACTGTACAGACGCGAACTCCATCGTTTCTGCTCCGATTTGGGCCTTGTTTTCACCAATCGTCGAAAAACTCATGAATGACACTAATAATGAATTACAAACTCGATTGCAATAGTTATGCCCAAAACAATAGGCCCTTACAAACCAAATTTATTTATTAAAAAAAAAAAAAGTAGTAAAGCTACAAACCAATACCAAAAGCATCCATAAATCACAAACCATTCATTCATTCATTATCATGAACAAAATTACAAAATGCAACCCACCATGAATTGATTTTTAATTCTAGAAAAATAAAATTGAGACCAAAAACTCGGCTCTAATACCAATTAAATGATTATGAGGTCTATAGCGAAAGCGGGGATCGATCCCAATTTTAAATTTCACAGTAATTAAAATACAGAGAAACACATTATACATATCATTAAAAAAAATTTCAACATGCTTCAAAATAAATAGAAGGGAAGAAGGGTTTAGATTACTTACCCTTGAAGCCACCTGTCTTCACAATTTCCTTCTCCCACTGGTCACAAACTTTTCAATTCTCCTCTAACCAAAAACAACAATCCAAGATAGCCACCACCAAAAGGTAATCCTCTATATTCTCCTTAGGGTAGGGTGAGAATAACAGAAGTTTGTGGGCTCTGTTTATTTTGGAAGATGATGAAAGATTTAGAAGAGAGGATAATTCTCTGTGTGTTCTTGCTGGGAGATCAAGAAGAATAGCCCAGAGTTCAGAGACTTCTCTGACCTTCTCTACGTAAAAAACCAGGAAGAAGAAGATTGTAACAAGTAACCTCCCACTCACACGTTCTTCTCTAAGAGTATTAAAGGGAGGAAAGTTGTAACTCTCTTTAATTTTAAATTAAATTAAGAAATAATTTAATAAATAAATAAAATATGTATATATATAATAACTAACTTATTATATATATAACTATATGTTATATCAAATATAACATATAGCCTATAGTTTACATTATATCAAATGTAATATAATCTATAGTTTTCAAACTCTCAATAGTTCATGGCACTTAATATAAATCAAATTCATATTAAATTTAATTATATAAATCCATATAATTAGCATTTGAATCATATTCAAATATTTAATTCCTCTCAAAATAAACTTTATATTATAATGTATCAAATATATTATATTAATTATATCACATATAATCAATTCTCTCAATTAATTTGAATCATTCAAATTAATCCAAAATTAATTCTCAATAATCTAGGTTGAGTTATAGAGGGAATCTTATGGACCTGTAGATTGAAGCTCTAATGATACTTGAATAATTAATTAAACTTTTTTAACTAAATTACTCAACATCCATTAACTGTCGGTCACTCCAATAAAGACCGACATTTTCACTCTTCGCACTACATATATATTTTTGTGTCCATTGAATATAATCAGTCAACAATGTGATGACCCTTCACAAATTGCTCCCAAGTACAACTGGGTCAAGAGAAGGTGTGGCGCTATATCATTCAAGCCCTGAAATCTACCGTTAAGGGAGCAATTTATCTACTTACCCGACATTAGGAAAGAGTGAATTATGTCTTGTGTATGTCTTGTGTAGTTGTGTTCCCTGATCGATGAATCCCCAAAATGGTAGGCTTATTGAGTCGGCGATCTGGCCACTCTTACCCATACAAATCAAAGGATCGGCTTCATAGGTAGGACTTCACAACTCACTCAGAATTCAGGTCATATCACCTATGGTCATCTTGGTAAAATGTAAGTCTCTACTATTAACGGCATTATATAATGAGACTAATCATTTCGTGGTCCGGTCTTATACAAACCATTTTGTATAGAACACCCCCTGCTCACGTATCCCTATATGAATGATCAAGATCAAATCATTTGTTGCACTTTACAATAATTGTAGCATCTACAAAATAGGTCGTATTCTTAGTGTCACCAGGATAAGCTACCCTGCCTTATCCATCTACTACAGACCATTTAGGTTATTACTTAAACATGATCCACATGTATGTCTCTACATACAAGTTTAAGTTGCAGAAGATAACCTTAGAGGTTAGTTTATTGGTTTTGTGGGTTATGCTATTAAATGTCGAATAACATTTCTTAGATTTTATTAAATAAATAAATCATTTGCACATTACAATTACAAACTATAAGATCCACGAGATTTAAGGCATCAGCCCCAACACAAACAACATTACATTGAACTCGTAATGTCCATATCCAAAACAGAACGTAGTCTTAGGAATGTCGTTGTCCTTTATCCTCAATTGGTTATAACTTGACCTAAGGTCAATTTTAGAGAATATCGTAGCTCCATGTAACTGATCAAACAAGTCATCAATTCTGTGGAGCGGATATTTGTTTTTTATGGTTACCTTATTCAACTTCATGTAGTCTATACACAGGCGTAACGAACCATCCTTTTTCTTCACAAACAACATTACACTCGGGACATATGAAACCCTTGCCAAACAGCTCTTACAATTGGGCCTTAAGCTCTTTTAGTTCTGTTGGAGCTATTCTATAAGAAGCTTTAGAGATTGGGGTGGTTTCTGGTTCCAATTCAAAAGTGAAATTGATCTCCCTATATGGTGGCAACCTCGGGAGATCCTCCGAAAAACATCCGGATACTCCCATCACAACTGACTCAGAAGAGAAGATGACTTCAGGGTTTCTGATATCAACTACATTGACCAAAAGACCTCAAGCACCTGGCCAACCATCTTCCTAGATTTTAAAGCTGAGACTACCCTAGGCAAAGCCTCAGTCTTAACTCCTCTAAACTTAAAGCTCACTCCCGCGAGCAAGCTAAAGACAATCTCTTTACGAAAACAATCTATGGCATGGTTGGCAGTAAACCAATCCATGTCTAAAATAACATCAAAATCTGTCATATCCAGGACTAACAAAGTCACATCTAACAAATGCCCTATTATTTTAAGTTGACATGCTTTTATCCTCTATGACACATGAATAAAATCTCTAGATAGAGTAGAAACTGATAATACATAACGCAACGGCTCTAATTCTATACTACCATGATTCACAAATGTAGATGATATGAACGAATGTGTCGAACCAGAGTCAAACAATACAAGAGCATAATGTCCTAGAATAAGGAGTGTACTTATCACCACTAAGTTTGACTTTTCTGCCTCACGCCATGTCATAGCATAAACTCGACCCTGTTGTTGCTGTCGATTTGAACTCCCCTACTAAGAATTTGGGGGTTGACCCCTACCACCTCCAAAACTACCACCAAAGCATTGGTCGGCTACATGTCCTGCCTGCTTACACTTGAAGTAAGTCCCTATACTGATCAAACAACGCCCCCAATGCCGATTCCCACACGATTTGCACATAGGCTTATCCCTCCAGACCTCTCATGAAATAGAGGCTTGTTGCTAAATATGTCCCAGGGGTCTGTCTATGTTTTAGCTTTTCCATAGAGGCTTTGAAACTCTCTGGTCTGCTTTTCTCTTTTGACTTGAGGTGGGTTCTACTTCCAAGGACTTCAGAAACTCAAGCCCTGATGGGCAACCTACTCGTGCTATCACACGGAATGCTGCTACATAGGTGGTTGGCTCAAACACTTGCACAATGCCTTGCACCTCACCCCGAAGTCCCTGAACAAATCCCTCGGCTCTCTTTGCTTCAGTGGACACCAAGTCAGGGGCGAAATAGGATAGCCTATCGAACTCCTCCTCATACTCTCCCACCATCATGATCCCTACTTTAGATTCCTAAATTTGGCCTTCTTGTTGTATCTCACGTGGGCAAAGAAGTACTTTTCATAGAATCGTTCTTTGAATTGGTCCCACATTGCCTGACCTCTACTAACATCCATCATTCTCTATGTTAAGCATCACCAACGCTTGGCTTTATCAACAAGTACAAATACGGTGCACTATAATTTATATTCTTCTGGGCACCTCATGTACTGGAAGATACCTTTTATGGAAGACATCCACAACTCTGCCTTAGTAAGTTATTTCAGTGACCCATCGAATGTCGAAGGGTCATATTTCTTAAAGTCCAGCAAGTGCCTAGCATCCTCTAAGAGACCTGCCACAACTTCATTCGAAACCCGATCCTGATTTTGCACTTGTGGCGTCAAAACCTGTAGAGGAGGTCCTGCTTCTTGCTTTAACCCTTTGCCAAGTCAATCCACAAGGGTCAAGAGGCAACAGGAGGTCCTCCTATGTAGGAGGGTCCTGCACTTTTAGGTTTTGCATCCAAGGGACTTGTACTTAAGGGTCCTGCTCCCTTCTAACGTTCTTACCTCGACCACCCCTTGCTCTTATTCGTGGTGCCATCTCCTGATAACCACACATAATCAACTTTAACAAAAAGCCTTACATTCCGTCAATTATGACTATAATTCAGGTAAAGTTTCATACATAAAATCCTAAAGAATTTTCTTTTACGGGACATACCTGGCGATGATGAAGAATCCGTTAGTGGCTAATGGGATAGTCTGGACTTATCTAATAAGTCAATCTCTACCGAATCTAAAACTTAGGCTCTGATACCAACTGTAATAACCTAACTTTCTATTATACTTCAGGATGCTACTACATGCATGCATAGGCTTGACTGTATATTGCTTGACGAAAGGTTTGAAAAAAAATGAAACGTTTATTTCTTTTAATAAAGCTCTAGAACGATGAATTACTAAAAATGCTTTTGGGGTACCCCTAACCTAATTTAGGAAAAATTAAGCAAATAAATAAATTAACCAATGACTAAATTAAATAACCAAGAGTTTTAAATACTAGACTCCTAGCCAAATCATATCTAACTAAAATAAAACCTAAGTATGGAAGCAATGTCAAGTCCCAACGATCGAGTCATAGATTCCTTCTGTAATTCGCCGTATGGTATTTTCCTTACCTGAAAAAAAATGAAGAGAAAAGAATGCATACAAATATACCTAGTAAGCGACCCACTATCGAGCCTAATAGATGATTTGTTAGTCTTCCTATCCGAACTCAAGTGCACATTACGCATCGTAGGCATAGGCAGCATACGCATAAAGGGAAAACCTGAAGGCATGATTTCATAAGTATCGACCCCAGAGGACACAATCATAAGCATAAGCGGTGATCACAAATGAGCACTAAAACATAGACATAAGGTTTGAACTCGAAGGCTCACAACATGCGATGTGCATAACCCAATAAAAACACTAACAGTCACAATCAGTCTAACATAGACATAAGCATGCAATCATATTCTTAAATCATGCTTAAGAGTTTGCAGAATAGTCACCATGTCCATCCATCCATATATTTGTTCTTGAATTTGACCTCAATTGATGTGTCAGTCAAACTATGAATTTAGTACATAAGTTTAACTTAGGATAAAATTTGAAATATGCCCAAATTTTAATTTGAGATTTTATCCTCAATAATTTGGCTTGAGGATAAAAGTCTGGTGACTTGGTGATTTAGATTTCGGATAAAATTTGGAATATGCCCAAATTTTAATTTGAGATTTTATCCTAATAATTTGGCTTGAAGATAAAATTCTGATGATTTGGATTATGGGATAAAATTTGGAACATGCCCAAATTTTAATTTGAGATTTTATTTACAATTTAATCTTAATGTTGAACAATTTGATTTTGAATAAAATTTAGAATATGGCCAAATTTTAATTTGTGATTTTATCCACAATTTAAATTTGATTTTGAATAAAATTTGAAATATGTCCAAATCTTAGTTGAAGGTAAATTTAAGGACAAAATCTAATAAATTCAAATTAGATAGGGAATTTGTTTAATTTAATTTGAAATTAGGATAGAATCAAATTAGAAAATCTAATAAAAAAAATCTAATATTTTGAATCAAATCTTTATTTGATTTGGATTTCCTAATTTGTTATGGAACCTAGGAACCTCTATAAATAGAACCCCAAACCCCTCCATTATCGCATCCCCTCCTCTTCTTCTAATCTTTCATTTCTCTCATTTTCCTCTTCTTCTTTCAATGTTTACTTCATTTTGTTTTTTTTTTTTTCTAGTTTTTTTTCTTTCTTTCTTTTTCCTTCCCTATTTTTTTTAGCAAAGTTTTTTTTTCTTTTTTTCTTATTTTTTAACACTTTTTTTTTTATTCCCATGTTTTTTTATTTCTTTTTTTTTTTCCAGAAGCTTTTTTTATTTTTTTTACTAACTCACCCCCTTACTATTTTTTATAGGAGTTATAGCGCAACCAAAAGAGCACAACAAAACAATTTTTTTAATCTTACCGACCCATCTTTGGTGCACATAAGGATGACCTTGGCATGGTCTATCTATTGTATCCTTATTCGTGCCTGTGTTCATGTTTCCGGATCGTCATGGGGTACCTGCAAAGGCTTATAACCCCCTCATTTGATCACCGACTACCTTGCAGCAGCGTTCATGCATCCTGATCGTCATAGGAGGGGCCCTGCCAAGGCTTACAACTCTCCCATTCGATGACCCTAAAGAGGATCCCGAAAAGGCCTACCTTGTAGCACCGTTCGCACATCCTGATCGTCGTGGGAGGGGCCCTGCAAAGGCTTACAACTCTCTCATTCGATCACCCTAGGGGGAATCCCAATAAGGTCTTCCTTGTAGCACCGTTCGTGCATCCTGAACGTCATGGGAGGGGCCCCGCCAAGGCTTACAACTCTCCCATTCGATCACCCTAGGGAGGATCCCGAAAAAGGTCTACCTTGTAGCACCGTTCGCACATCCTGATCATTGTGGGAGGGGTCCCACAAAGGCTTACAACTATCCCATTTGAACACCCTACGGAGGATCCCGATAAGGTCTGTCTTATGGCGTCGTTCGTGCATCCTGATCGTCATGGGAGGGGCCTCACCAAGGTTTACAACTCTTCCATTCGATCACTCTAGGGAGGATCCCGAAAAGGTCTACCTTGTAGCACAGTTCGCACATCCTGATTGTCGTGGGAGGGGCCTCGCAAAAGCTTACAACTCTCCCATTCAATGCCTTGTAGCACCGTTCATGCATTCTGATCGTTATGGAAGGGGCCCCGCAAAGGCTTATAACTCTCCCATTCGATCACCCTAGGGAGGATCCCAGAAAAGTCAGCCTTGTCTCGTTTGATCTTGCATCTTGATCGTCATGGGAGGGGCCCTGCAAAGGCTTATAATTCTCCCATTCGATCACCCTAGGGAGGATCCCAGAAAGATCTGCCTTATTATGTTACTCCTTGATGAAAATTTGAAGATAAGGGAAATATGCCATCGAGTATTTAAGATGAGGCAGATATGCCATCAAACTTTGAAGATGGGAAGAATATTCCATCAAGCTTTTGAGCGAAGTCAGGTTGGCTAGAGTCGATCTTGTATATAAGGCGGAGGCGGACGAACCAGAGTTGTCCTCGCATATGAGGTAAAGCTAGGCAAACCAAACTTGATCTCGCATAGGAGGTGGAACCACACCCACATTTTTGGAGAGGAAGCAAAGCTACACCAACATTTTGGAGAAGGGGTGAAGTTGTACTAATATTTTGGAGAGGAAAAAAACCACACCACGACTTTGGAGATGAAGTGAAGTTGCGTCATCAGTTTGGAGATGAAGTGAAACCGCGCCATCAGTTTGGAGATGAAACGAAGCCACGCCACAACTTTGGAGATGAAGCGAAGCCGCGCCAACATTTTGGAGAGGAAACGAAACCGCACCACGCCTTTGGAGATGAAGCGAAGTCGCACCATTAGTTTGAAGATGAAGCAAAGCCACACCACAACTTTGGATGAAACAAACCACGCCAGACTTTGGAGATAAAGCGAAACTACGCCAACATTTTGGAGATGAAGCGAAATCGTGCTATCAGTTTGGAGATGAAGCAAAGCCACGCCACGATTTTGAAGATGAAGTGAAGCTGCATCATCAGTTTGGAGATGAAGCGAACCACGTCAGAATTTGGAGATGACTCAAAGTTGCATCTTGATTTTGTAGACCAAGTCATTGAAGATGAAACCGAGCCATGCACACCGACCTTTGAGTTTGAAGATGGAGCGGAGCCATGCACACCGACCTTGAACTTGAAGACGAAGCAGAGCCATGCACACTAACTTGAACTTGAAGATGGAAGTGGGGCCATGAACACCAATCTTGAACTTGAAGATGGAACAGCATCGATAGAGTCTCTGAACTTGAAGATGGAGAAGCATCGACGAGACCTTCGCGTTTGAGTTTGACATGAAAAATCCTACACATTTGAGTTTGACGAAGAATCGGCGAATCCTCTGCACTTGAGCTTGAAGAATCGGTGAATCAGCTTGAAGCATCAATGAATCCTCCGCACTTGAGTTTAACGAAGCATCGATGAATCTTCAAATTGAGCTCGAATTCGCGACTTTGAGTATGAAGATGGAATTGCAAAGCCTCTAGACTTGAGCATGAAGATGAAGCATCGATGAAGCCTCTAAACTTGAAGATGGAGGAGCATCAATGAAGCCTTTGAACTTGAAGATTGAAAAGCATTGACGAAGCCTTTGAACTTGAAGATGGATGAGCATCTAAGTTTGATTTTAGAAAGGAAGCGAAGCGCGTTCCAAGTGTGTGCCTTTTATTTACTGTGTTGGCTCCTTACGAGGGATGAACATCTTCAATCCATTGTGTTTTCCCTAGTAGGGATGAACATCTTCAATCTGAAGTGCCATTCTTTAACAGGGATGATCAACATAAATCTTGTAGTATCATACTTAGGTGGTTGTGGTACATTTTCTGATGGACTAAACTTATATTTCTTTAAGTTTTCTTCGTACCTTTAAAGAAAGGAATCAAATCATGACGTAATTCAAGATTTTCTTAACTGGACTGAACTTGAAGTTTCTTTCAAGCTGCCTATATACTCTTCATGATGATAGGGATCAAGTTATAATGTAGTTCAAAAAGAATTTTTTTTTTTTTTTTTATGCGCGACTGAAATTAAATTTCTTTAAGTTGCCTACGTACCCTTTATAATGATAGGGATCAAGTTGTAACGTAGTTCGTACAAAGTTTTTTTTTTTTTTTTTTTTTTTTTACATTTGTTAAGCGTAAAACTTCTTGAGAAACTTGTCATTGATTGGACCAATTCTTAGCCCATCTTGATCAACTATCTTGTACGCTCCGTTTGTGTTGATTTCTTTGAAGACGTAGGGCCCATCCCATTTAGATGTAAACTTATTCCTTGTATGTCTTATCCTGATAATTGGTCTCCTTACAGCAACCACTAGATCACCAACTTGAAAAGATCTAGGCCTTACATGCTTATCGAAGGCTTTAGACATTCGCGCCTGGTAACATTCCAACGTTTTTTGAGCTTCTAATCATTTTTCATCTAGTGCTTCCAATTCTTGGAGCCGCAGTTTGGCATTGTCCTCTATAGTCAATCCTTCTTGCACCGCCATTCTTAACGGTGGAATTTCTCTTTCCAAAGGAAGGACAGCTTCTACCCCATAAACAAGAGAGTACAGGGTGACTTCTGTAGGGGTACGGTGAGTAGTGTGATAAACTCACAACGCTTCACCGATCTTCTCCTGCCAATCTCTCTTCGACTTGGAAACAATTTTCTTCAGCAGGTTGCACAATGTCTTGTTAAATGCCTCAGCCAACCCATTTGTGGCGGCGTTATATATGGATGACTTGTACTACTTGAATTTAAATTTTTCATACAACCTGTCCATCAAACTGTTGGAGAATTATCTCCCGTTATCTGTCATAATCCGATGGGAAAACCGTACCAATAAATGATATGAATGGGGATAAAATCCACCACGTTTTCTTTCTTAGCTTCCCTTAGAGCGACAGCCTCAGCCCATCTTGAGAAGTAGTCAGTGGCTGCGAGGATATAAGAGTGCCCTGCTGACGATTTAGGTGTTAAAGGGCCGACCAGATCAAGGCCCCATGCTTCGAAAGGCCACGAGGCTATGGTCAGATCTAGAGGCTCGGGCGGTTGATGAATGAAATTCGCATGATATTAACAGGCTTCGCACTTCTTTGCATAATCCATTGAGTCCTAGATCATCCCTGGCCAATAGTAACCCATTCTTTTCAGCTAGAATTGTAGCTTTGGTCCAGCTTGATGCGCGCCACGTACGCCTGAGTGTGCTTCCTTCAAAGCCTTTGCTAACTCGTCTTTACTGAGGCATCGAAGGAAAAGTCCTTGAAGGGATTGACGGTATAAGACCCCTTTGTAGTAAATGAAATGCGCGGCCCTCCTTCGAACCTCGATTTTATGGTGAGGGTCATTCGGGAGCCTTCCATGCTCAAGGTAATCTATGATGGGCTGCCACCAGTCTTCCTCGTCAGTTAGGTAGGCTGATATTGCATTCGTTTCCCCACATGCAGTCTCGACCGAAGGTACAACCCATCTCTGCCAGAGCGATATATTAAAGGACACATTATCCAGGACCATTAAGGCCGTGGCTAGGTTTTCCAAGGCATCCGCTTTCTTATTCTCCGTCCTCGGGACGTGCCCCAGCGTCACGCTTTCAAACTTTTCCATCAACTGGCGAGCATAAGTGAAGTAGGGTTTCAAGTCATCATACTTCACCTCGTACTGGCATAAGAGTTGGTTGATTATCAACTTTTAATCACCGAAGATCTCTATACAAGCTACTCCAATCCCTAAGGCCATTTGGAAACCAATTATCAAGGCTTAGTGTTCAGCGGCGTTGTTCGAGCATAACTCGGCAAGTACAAAGCTATAAGTTAGCATGTGCTTTTCTGGCGAAATGAAGACAATACCTGCCCCCGCACCATTTCTCCATGCCGACCGTCAAAGAACATGACCCACAGTCCTGAGGTTTCTGTGAAGAGAACTTCATCATCAGGCAAGTCTTCCCTTAACTCTCAATCCGATGGAACTGGGTGATGTGCCAGGAAGTCGACCAATATCTGCCCTTTAAGTGCCCTTTGCGGTACATAAACAATGTCGTACTGTTGAAGCATGATTGCCTACTTGGCTAAACTTCCTGAGATGATCGGCCTAGACAGGATGTACTTGATGGGATCGACTTTCGCAATTAAGTGGACTGTGAAAGCCTGCATGTATGCCTCAACTTATCTATGGTGAAGAAGAGCATGAGGCAGGTCTTCTCGATAGGGGAATAATTGATCTCGGCTTCGTTTAGGGTCCTACTTAGATAATAGAGAGTGCGTTCTTTTCCCTTTTCTCTTTCTTGTGCCAGCAATGCCCCCAGTGATCTTTCTTATGCTACAATGTACAGTATCAACGGCTTACCTGCTACTGGGGCTCCTAAGACAGGAGGGCTGATCAGGTACCTCTTTATGCTATTGAAAGCATTCTGGCAGGCTTCATCCCATTCGAATTTCTCCCCCTTTCTCATCAGTCTTTGAAAGGGTTGACACCGTCCTGCCAGGTTAGAAATAAATCTCTGGATGTAGGCTAGACGTCCCTGCAAACTTCTCAACTCATGTAGATTCCTTGGTATTGGCATCTTCTGGATGGCATCGATCTTGGATTGGTCTATATCTATCCCTCGATGTCTCACAATGAAGCCCATAAACTTTCTTGAAGTTACACCGAACGCGCATTTGAGGGGGTTTATCTTTAACTGGTACTTTTACTGGCGATCGAATACGGTTCTTAGTTCTTTCAAATGGTCCTATCGTCGCCTGGTCTTGACCGTGAGGTCATCCACATCTCACTCCACGTGTTTGTGTAACATATCGTCAAACACCTTTTGCATGGCACGTTGATAAGTAGCGCTAGCATTCTTCAACCCGAAGGGCATTACCTTGTAGCAATATATCCCTTTTGGGGTTCGAAATGCCGTCATTTCTTCGTCTGTGAGGGCCATTCGTATTTAGTTATACCCGAAAGATCTATCCATGAAGGATAAAGCCTCATGTCTCGTCGTCGCATCACCATGATCTCTGTGATGGGCAATGGAAAATCGTCTTTCGGGCATACGCTGTTTAGGTCGCGAAAGTTTACGCAAACACAAAACTGTCTATTCTTTTTTCTAACCGGGACAATGTTGGCTATCCATGTTGGATAATTAACTTCGCGAATGAATCCAGCTTCAATCAACTTATTGACCTTAACCTCAATCTGGGGGATAAGTTCTGGCCGAAAGCATCGCTGAGCCTGCTTAATGGGTCGACACACCTGTTTGATCGCGATATGGTGGACTGCTACTTTTGGATCTAGTCCCAGTATCTCTTTGTATGACCAGGTGAAAACATCCTTGTATCCGGTGAACAAACTCATGTATTCGTCCTCTTCCTCTTCCGAGAAGGATGCACCGATGAAAGTCGGACACGGTTCTTCTACTGTGTCCAGATTCATCTCTTTTAGTTCGTCCACCATGGAGTGACCATCGTCCTCTAAACCTTGCGGAGCGTCCTCCACTTTTCTCTTCGATCATGCTTTCTTCGGATTCTTCTGTGATGGTGATGTGGTGGCATGAAGTTTCGCCTTCCTCCTGCTCTAAATTTCCATTCTGAAGATTAGTGAAAACGACGTCGCACCTCTTTACTTTGAGCGAGCCCTCACTTGTGTTTAGAGTAACGTAGGTCTTTTTCTTCATGTGTGAGGGGACGGTACTATGGATTTCTCCATCACTTCTTGCCTCTCTTGATGGATTCTGCTCCGATGACCCTTCAGCATTTTTAAGGTCGATTCGTCGCCAGATGGACGCTCAGGGTATCGGCCCCCTCTTTCTTATAGTCATTTTGGGGGCGTCAGGGTTTTCCCTTCCCCTTTGTCTTACTAGGGACATATTGGTCGAGGGGATCTTCAACCCTCTCGTGCTTCAGGCGATCAAAAATGGGAGCGCGGGTTTTTCTTCGCTCTCTTTTGGAACTGCACCTAGTCTCTCAAAGGCTGACGGTCGCACCACCACCGGCGATTGACAGATGATTTCCTCATTTATTTCATTCGACAGAGTTAACCTTTGAAAGACTGAGTGTCGAGTAGCTCTAGGAATAGTATGTGGGCTTTCCCTTTCTGCTTTTGTCATGCTTAACCTCTCCAAGACCAAGGCGCATGCGGCAGACGGTCTAATACGGTCAAAGGTTAAGGCTCTTTTATTTTTGCCCTTCTTTTCTCCTGTAACATCAACTTCTTCTGCAGTGATATGATTGTTGTTGGCCACTCTCCCCTTCGCCTTTCTAATTATGTAGACTGGCTCTGACGGCTCATATTCGAGTCCCACCCTCGACGTGGGTATAGTGTGTCCCTCTTGCAAAAGCTTCTTTTGGGTCGGCATGAGTCGGGGTTTCTCATAAATCTTCAAACTCTTGAACTCAATGTGAGTTGTGAAGTCATAGCCTACCTTCGCCAACAACTTGTAAGCCTTGGGATTGAATCTGTCTTCAATTCGCCTCTTGGGCAGCTTTAACCCTGTCACTTCTGCCTCCGGCTTGTGGACTTCCTGCTTCGTTATCGGCGTAAGGGGTGTGACGAAACTCTCCTTTAAAATTTCTATATCACCGATCTGCAAACCTTTTGAGCATTTCGTAAAAGGTGACTCACCTTTTTTTCGTCTCAACAAAGGAATATAGCATAGAATTGGAGGTTTTGAGGCTTTTTTGCCCCTTACCATGGGTGTTTCTCCAACGTTGAGGGATGTTCTACTCTCTTTTAGGTTGGAGGCTTATACCTTGCTACCTGCCCCTTTCTCTTTGTCTATTGGCGACCTTGATCGGGATCCACCTGCTTCCTTAGCCAGTAAGTTCTTTGTTGGCATAGTCTCACCGAAATTCTCGTTCTTTAGGTAAAACTTTGCATCTGCGAAGTGAGACTTCGCCTCGAAAAATGGATTAAAATCTGCTTCAACCTTCTTAATCTCATCTTGGTAAAACTTGAAACACTGATATAGTGTCGATGTAATCACACCGTTCCCATGAATCCAAGGGCGTCTCAATAGTAGCTTGTAAGTGGTCCTTGAGTCTATCACATGAAACAGTGCGTCAGCCTTCAGATCGTCAATGAGGAGCTCCAAGCGTATCATGCCTATCGCCCTTTGGCTCCCTTGATTGAAACCCTGAATTACTAATTTTTTGTTCGATAGCTCTTCCATGAGTATGCCCAACTGTTTTATAGTCGTCTTAGGCATTATACTGACGGCAAATCCGTTGTCGATGAGGATTTGACCCACTCGCTATTCTCGAATGTATCCAGAGACGTATAAAGGCCTATCATGCAATTTGGATCCCAGTAGCAGATCTTTGCCTGAGAAGCCTATGGATGTGCAACACAAGGCATACGTACGTGCTGTGGAGGTTGATGCTTCAGATGCGTTGGATTCTAACAGTGCCCTTAATGAGGGTCGTCTTAGCTTCTCGCAGGAGCAAGAGTAGGTCGTCTATGTTGAATGGTGGCGAACCCTTTGGCTTTCCTGTCGATTTTAATGGGCCTGGAATGGTATCTTCTTCTTCCATGGTACTGATAGCATGACATGCAGCAGCCTCTGGCATCTCCTCTGAACCTCACTTACAGAAGTTCTTTGGGAGGAAATCTGCTAACGTCACCTGTCGCCTGGGACGAGGAACATCCTCGTCTTTCTCGTCAATAGCCTTGGGCCTCCGAGCCTTCTTTCTACCATTCCTTTTTTGCATCTTGCTCCCTCTTCTGTAGCTTCTATGAGAGTGTGACTCTTTTTGGGTAGAGTTAAGTTTTTCCTTCTTACGGCGCACCACAAGGATCCAGCCTTCGTTATCGTCATCGTTAGCACGCTCTCCTCTGTTCTTGAGGATCGTGGCTTGGACCTCCTGCTGAAACCACATTACCACAGGTTCGAAGGTTCCAAACTGGACCGAGCTCTCCCTTTCTTCATAATATATGATTGGTGCCTACACGCTTGGAGTTACCGTCACCGCAGCATGATTTTTTTGGACCACCTCATCTAGATTCAGCTCTATTTTCCTCTCACGAGCCAATCTGAGGATCAATTCCTTCAGTACAAAAAATTTTTCGACTGGGTGGCTAACGACCCTGTGATACTTGCAGTAGTTAGGATCATCCACTTTGTCAGCTTGTTCCGGTCGTTTACGTTTTGGTAGCTGGATAAGGTGGTTCTCTAGTAGTTGCTCAAGCATATCCGCAACGTCGGAGTCGGGGAACAGGTAGACTTTTTTCTGTCGCTTCTTCAGGGTTAGGCGACGTCTTTCGCCTCCTTTGTCTTTTTTTTTCTATCTTCTTCTCTTTCCCTTTCGAGGAGAACTTCAACGGGGCCATGTTAACGACCATTGATTCCTTTGCGGCACCTTTCACAATTTTATCGGCGCCCTTCACCTCCTTCTTGTCTTTCTTCGGTTTGTGGCTCAAGAAGTCCCTCATTCCCCTGTTGGCGATACTTAGTTCTATGTCGTGGGCGCGGGTCACCAATTCTTCAAAGGTACGGGGCTTTATTCCCTGCAGAATATAGATGAGTTCCTAGTGCATACCCTGCGTGCACATTTCTACAACGGATAATTCGGTGAATCGATCTTTGCAGTCCAGACTCAGAACTCTCCATCGGTTGATATAGTCGATGACCGACTCCCCTTTCCATTGTTTGGCATTTGTCAGCTCCATCATGCTGATGGTACGTCTAGTGCTGTAGAAACGATTCAATAATTCTCTTTCAAGTTGCTCCTAGCTGTCAATCACCTTAGGCTCTAAGTTCATGTACCAGTCAAAAGCATTTTCTTTGAGGGTTCTGACGAACTGCTTGACTAGTAGATCTCTCCTCATTCCCGCATTCTCGCATGTTTCTACGAAGTGGGCGATGTATTACTTTGGATTGCACTTTCCATCGAATTGCTGGAACTTGGGGGTTGATACCCTGCAAGCATTCTCAGGTTTTCGATCCTTTGGGTGTTTGGCTTGGAATACATGAAGGAAGTTTGAGTCGGCCCTCCGTATTGAGCTTTTATGGAGGTCATGATTATGTCTTGCAGTTGTTGGATCGACAGAAAGGCCACCGAGGCTGAATGTTGCAGTTGGTTTTCGTGCAACACGATTTTCCCCTTGTCAGTTGCTTTGACTGTGGGTACTTGGCTTGATTCAGCAGCCTCTCGAGACTGCATTTATTCTCTCAGGGCAGCGATCTCATGGTCTCGCTCCTCGACGACTTTCATTAGAAAGATAATCTTCCTTTCCATCTCTGCCATGGCCGCTTCTGTCGTCACGTCCGCCATCATGACAGAAATCACATCTGGCGGTTAATCTCTTTTCGGCTTGCTGGAGGCGAAAGTAAAGTTGTCAAAAAAGGGGTTTTCCTTGATGACCACCCCGCTTTGTGGGGATTCCATCATTTGCCTCAAGATGTGCTACTGAGTTGTGAGGGAGCTCTGCTCTTGCTCCTGCATGACTTCTCTTGAGCGACTGCGGGTGATAGGTCCCATGTATGAGCCGTTTGTGGAGGAAGCCTTGGATACCATCTTCTTAGGTGTCATTTGCCTTGTTCGAATGCTGAGAGAGAGATGAGAGATAAAGATGTTTCACCGGACGTGCCAATTTATTCACACAAGGTTTCCGGAGAAACATGTCAAACAAGGGGTTGAACTTGATTTGGTATTGATATTGAAGTTGATTTGATGTGATGTGGTTCGATCTCTAATACTTGATCCTCTGATTCTCTCTCAGTTGGGTGAATATGCTTGACTTGAAGAAGAAAAACACCGAATGTTCTTGAAGTAGAAGTTTTAGAAGAGTCTTTGTGTCTTCAATGGTCTTCTGTCTTCTAGGAGTGCAGCTTCAAGAGTCTTGGGAGTCTTCTGCTCATTAATAAATTCTCTCTAGACTCTCTGAACGTAGAAAATGTTGCCCCCTCCAAATGAGGAGAGCTTCTCTATTTATAGAGTTCACATGTGGGTTTGGGCTTGGTTGATCCATGGGTCTGGCCTTTGGGCTCAATTAATTGGACTTGGGCTTGGTTGGTCCATGAGTCTGGCCTTTGAGCCCAATTAATCAGATTTAGGCCTGATTTGACATTTTGGGCTTAGTTGGACTTTGACCCAAATTATAATATCAAATTGAGTCAAATTAATCTTATCTGATTCAACGTCATGATAAAACCACGTGGCGTCATCAAAATTTGTCTTCAACTTTAATTCAGGACAAATGTCAACTCCTAATTGAGCCCAAATTTAATGATTTGAAATTTTGTCATTAATTTAGTAAATGACATGGCAACTTGTGATTGGTCCAAAATTTCTCATTCAACAACTATCTCTTAAAAAAACCCTAGCTAAATTTTGAAAAATAATCAAGAAAAAATAGTTTTTAAAACATGTCATTGTTTTTGGAGTTTTGCTGTAAATTCTAACTTTTTAATTTGAAAGGATAAAAACTATAGTATAAGATCAAGTTATATAAAACAAACTTCATTTTCAAAAACCAAATCATTATTAAAAACAAATAAGTCTTAAGAATACCCATTTTATGCTTTTAAAAGTTGGATCCTTCTCAACCCAAGCTTAATATTTTGGACGCCATAACTAATTTTGCTCAATGGTAATTGACATGACAATCTTTTCTAGAAGTCAGATGTTCATCTCCCATCCTTATCATTGTTGTGCCAAAATAAATAAATAAATAAATAAAAGCTTATGTCTCGTTTGATAATCATTTCATTTTTTTTTTGTTTTTAGTTTTTAAAAATTAAGCTTACAAACACTTCTTACACCTCTAAATTTCTTGTTTTGTTATCTACTTTATACCCACTTTTTTTAAAATCTAAGCTAAATTTAAAAAAAAAAAGACTTTAAAAACTTATTTTTGCTTTTATAATTTAGTCAAGAATTTTACTCTTATGATTAAGAAAGAGGCAAACCATTATAGAAAATGAATGAAATATGTTTAATTTTAAAAAAACAAAAAACAAATGTCATGTTTGGTAATCATTTGGTTTTATTTTTATTTTGAAAATTAAGCCTATAAACACTATTTTCACTTTTAAATTTTTTTCTTTGTTATCCACTTTTTTCAATGGTTTAATTTTAAAGATTTTTTTATTTTTAGAATTTGACTAAAAAATTCATATCTAAAAAGAGGTAAATTATTATAAAAAATTAAAAAAAATAGACTTAATTTAAAAAAAAAAAAAAAAAAAAGAACGAATATTAAAACATCCAAAATAATTACTAAATGTCTTAATATTTCGGACACTATGCCTTATTTAAGGCAAAGAATATCAAAACAGGTAGATTTCCTCATTTGGAGATCCATATTTTCATCCTTTCTTTAAATATCATATTATCTGACTTGATTTGGCGACGTGGGTCAACACGGAATCCAAAATTCTTGCAGCAGCTCAAACCCCAACAGTGGATCGATCAAATCAAGAGATAGAAAATGGGATTCTAGTAACGCAAATGCTTCAACTGAACCCTTCATTGGAAGCTTTGCGGCTATGGGTTCTTCTTCTCGTTTATCCTTCTCCCTTTCTTTCAACTCCCCACCATTTTCAACCAACTGTAGCAGTAAAAACAAGTGTAAAAGAGCTTTCCTTCCCATCTCTTCAATTTCATATCAGAAATTTGTTCAATTCGCTTTGGATGAAACCAAACTTCACACCCATCTCTTTCCCTCCCCTTTACAGGTAATGGGTTAATCCACTTGATTCTGTACTTGGGTCTTCTGATTTTGCTTCATTTGAGCTTCTTTAATCAATTTTTCTTTGTAATGCTTCAAAGAATAGTTTGGTTGTTCTTCTCTCAAGGTTGACTTTTGTTTTCTTTGTTAAATAGTGTCTGTGTAAGCATAGGGATGCTTTTTGTTGTGTTTCTTGAAACTTTTTACTTCTTCTCCCCTGTTCTACTTTGAGTTATTGAATGATGAGTTTTTTTTTCAGTGATTCCGTGTGAAGAGTCCTTTTATTTTTATTTTTATTATTATTTTTTTTTTTTACTGATTCTGTGTGAAGAGGTTTGATGGACTTCTTGTTATAGAATAGTTTTCATTGCTTTATCTTTTAATGGACTGGAACTGACTCTCTCTAGCAAAGTTTGAGTTTTAACTTGTCATAAGAATGCACAGAAATTAATATCTTTTGAATCCCATTATCATTGGTCTGCCATGTCATAATAGATCAACTGATATTTGGCCAGAATGAGCTTAGCTCAACCGTAATTATCTAATTGACATGATCTTCTTCCCTAGACGTTGAAGGTTTGATCCCTTCTCTGAGATTGTTAAAAATAAAAAAATAATAATAATAAATAATATTTGTCCATTAGATTTACCACATCACTAATGATATTAATAATAGGATCTTCTGGGATGGAATTGAAACTTTTGAAAGTAAATAAACACCAACCATCAAACTTAATGAACTGAAATTGTAATTTAACTGCTTGGTCCCTTTCTTGTCATATTATATTTCTTCAAACTTGCACATTTCCTGCTAAGGAGATTCAACGGTTGGTTTCTTGTTCTTATCTTGCTAGATTATAGCAGTTTTTTTTTCAACATAGATTCCGTGTCTCTTTTATGTTAGGATATGAAGAAATCTAGCGATTTGTAAATCATATCTAATCTTTGCTTAAGATTATATATTCTTTTTTATCTAGAATGCAGGTTGTCAACACACTAATTACTGAATACCTTATTTGATGTTCTGACTGATTGTATGATTTTATGTCGACTCAAGTCAATACAATGCAATGATTTCAGGCTTGCATTTACATACATGGTTGTGTAGTCTGTATCTTGGCTGTTATTGCCAGCATTCTTGATGTAGTTTCTGGTTGAAGTTTTTAAACCTTATGAATAAAATTTTAAAAGTTTGAATTAAGATATGAATCATTGTTTCTGTCATCATAACTATATAATTATTCTTATCCTGCAGGAAAAATATAATTCCATGATTTCCTTGGACAAAAAAGTCAAGCTTGAAATGTTATCTTTCCAAGCTCCAAAGATCAGACTACTTCGCAGTTTGAATATTGAAAGTGAAACAATGCAGGTTTTATTTTATACTTCGACCCTCTTAGGAAGAATTTTTTATGCTTTAGTTCATATAATATGATTGGAAAATGAAATATGAATTTCTAAATTATGTAAAGTGACTTGACAGAGGAGAATTGGAGGATGCTCTGACAATCACTTCTGTCGTTTTTGAGAAGGGAAACAAATTTTATTGATGAATGAAATAAAATGAGTAAACCCCAAAATGGATTACATGAAAATCTTCAAATTGGAAATCAGATACAAAAGACTTTATCAGAAAAGAAAGAAGTTTTATTAGTTCTCTGGCCTTTTTACTTGTGGCCTTCTTTATTTTTCCTTGCTTCCCTTAAATTTAAATTTTAAAAATGTTGAAAGAACAACCATCCCTTGAGAAAGTTTTCCTTGGAGATTGAAGTATAGAACTTTGCTAGTTATCCCAAGATAGTGTTGTAGTCTGTTGATGGTGAGAGGCTTAGTCTCAGTCATGGACTTAAAAGTACTTTGGTTATGGTTATGAGAATATTCATCCATGCAGCCATTCTTTGTAGAAAATTATTGTAAAAATTAGTATCAATGATTTTGACGTTTCTGAATGATTTGGGACACCTTCCAACAAATTTCTAAACTGCAGTTTGTATAGCTAGCCCAAACGTAAATCTTATTTTTCCTTTTTGTAACTATTTTCTAAGGGTTAGAAATGAAAACCTTAAACTGCTGAAATTCACTCCAGAACCTGGATGTGTTTAGTAACCATACTTGATATCTATGTTTATATTCTAAGAACTATTTCCATTCAATTATGGTTCAGGTTTTAGATCTTGCTGCATTCCCAGAACCAGAATTTGATGTTCCTATATTTTGCGCAAATATTTTCACTGCTGCAAGTTCAAGTATAGTAGTACTGTAAGCTTCTTTGAACTTTGGAGCCTGACAATAGCCTTACATTATTTGTATCAGTTTCAATTTTTTGAAGTCTATAAATTTTACATCGTCAACCATGGAAGCATAGGAAATACTTAAATTTGATGTTCTTGATATGAGAACCTCAGTGAAACAGTCTAAAAGTTGGTCTAAAATTCCGTTGGTTATGCGAATACCTTGCACACTTTTAACAACAATATCCAACAAGTCAATTTAGTTCAACCCAAAGGATGGAGGTAGATATAGATCATTAAATCTAAGTCAAAACCTAGAAGAAAGAACTCGAATCTTGTGGGAAGGGGGTCATATCTCATATGGTTTTACCCAATTTCTCTCAGTTTGTTTGTTAGTTTCTGTTCTAGGAAAGGCTCAAAAGTTTGTTTTTGGGAGGACCATTGGGTGGGGAGTCAAGCCTCTGTGTGTTTTATTTGTGCATTTATACTTTCTTTTGAACTAGGTGTTTCATTTAGTGGCTTCGGTGCTGCCTTCCCCAGAGCATCCATCTTTGATTTTATTAGGTTTGTGTCATCCTCAGTTTGATAGAGGAGAGACGATTGATGTGGGGGGCCTTCTTTATATTTGTCGAGACCAGCACTTGTTTCAATAAGAAGGTATAGTAGGATTTAAACTCCTGATCCTTCTATGGGTTTCTTTGTCATTCTTATTTTCATACCTTGTCTTTCTTTCCTCTTTCAACTACTGCAGTTTTCATTTTTTTTCAGATTGTGGAAGGTTAAAATTTGAAAGAAGCTAAAGATTTTGGCTTGGCAAGTTTTACATGGGAGGGTTAACACCATATATTGTATTCAAAAACACTCTTCCTTCATTTTGTACTTGCAAGGGTGCATTCTCTTTAGGAGGCTCAAGGAGGATCTTAATCATTTACTGTGGAATTGCTAGTTTGCAAACTATCTTGGAGTCACTGGTTGAGTTCTTTCAGTGTTTGTGGGGCTCGCAATAGGGATAGGTGATCTATATTGGAGAAGGTGCTTTTGAATCCTCCCTTTAAGTAGAGGGGTAAAGTTTTGTGGCATGCTAACTTCTTTGCTGTTTTGTGGGATATTTGGCTTGAAAAGAAAAGTAGAATTTTTGGAGAGGTCATGTTATCGAGTGAGGAAGTTTGGGAGGTGACGATGTTTAACTCTTATTTGTGGGTGTCAATCACTAGGCCTTTTTGTAATTATAATCTTGGTCATATTCTTTTAGATTGGAGTCCTGTTTTAAGGTTAGGGTTGGACTCCCATTTTTTTGGGCATGTTTTGGTACACCCTTGTATTCTTTCATTGTTCTCAATAAAAAAATTGTTTCGTACACCACAAAAAAAGTTTGATGGCCAATCAATCTTAAAGCATGATCTAATCACAAGATTGCTGATATTCATTTTTTATCCGGCACCTATATATGTGTAAAGGTACAAATCTGCAAATTCTCTGATACTCATTAGGCTTAATAAGGTTACATAGACAAGTGAATGCGGTCATCTTGTCTTCTGATTTAGTGAGGTTTCTCCAGTTTTTGTTGGTAGGCACTTGTTAGAAACTTAAGAGACGAATGGCAATGAAAATGACCAGAACTGATCCCATAAGAAACTTTTTTAGCAATCTCAATCACATACCTGAAAAAAAAAGTTGATTTGAGTGACATGAGTTTGGCTCATTTATGCATCCAGCCAGGGTTTTAAAGCATGCATCAAATTGTGCTCAGTAAACTTTGTATTCCGAGTGTCCAAATTTTATGTTAAAACATATTTTCTAACCAGATTACCAGGCAATTTTCTTGTTCTTGTTAGAACCTACACTAAATATAATTTGCAGCCATTCGTAATACTAGCTCGATTCTTTTTGTAGGGATCTCAACCCTTTGCATGATGTTATCACTCAAAGAGATTATAGAGAAAAGTACTATAAAAGCTTACTGCATCTTGGAACTAAATATGCTGAGGTGAATGTTTATTTTTCAAGATATTGGTTATATTACTACTACAAGGCACACTAAACTCGCTACTTTATGACATTTGGTGTACAGCTTGTTTCCTTAATCTGTTCTAAATTTGATGTGATGATTACTGAAAACAGACTTCCTGCAGCTCTTACCCTGGGGCGGAAAGCTTACAAGCGAGTCTTTGAAGTTTTTCTCCCCCATTGTGATATGGTCCAAGTTTTCTTCGACCGAGTCCAAGTACGATATATTGTTTTCTGCATTCGTGGATTACTACAAGGTAGTTGAAATTGACTATGCTGCTGCTATGATAGAGATTCCTATTTTTCCGCTTTTTTTGTGTGATTTCTAGCTTTTGTATTTTGAAGATTTTTAGTTATGTGTATGAATTAGATCTTATTTTGATTATGTTACTGAAAGTTCAAATTTACTTCTAGGCATGGCTTGAGCTCATGGACAATACTGGGGAGGAAACTATCCCGTCTCGACTTTTGATTAATAGAGAAGCACAACACAGATACTTGTCGTGGAGGGAAGAAAAGGTAATAACATTTTTTTTCATATCATGGATCTCTTTTTCTTTCTTTTTATGTTTTTATTTAACGAAAATTTCCGACTTAGCTCTGGAGATCGAATAGAAGTGCTGGTCGTATATGGATGGATATTACCAAAACTTAGCTCGATAATTAATTACTCACAATTGAACTTTGGTTGTAGTTTGTTCAAATTTAGAGCTGCAAGATCATTTATGAGTCTACTAAATTGCTTTCTCTATACAACTCCCGAAATAAATTTAATCTAGACTATAAAGTTTCATGAAACTCTCTCTTTTGTTAAAATGTCTGCTGACTTTATTCGATGCAACATTGGCAAAACAGGATCCGGGACACGGTCTTCTAAGAAAATTAATCGGGGAGATGCTTGCAAAGGTAACATACACAAAACCTATCAAAGTTGCATCTTTTAGAAGCGTCATTCTCTCACTTCACATCTAATCATTAGGACTTGGTGAGAAATTTCTTGTTCAATGGCATCGACGAGCTCGGAAGCAAAAGGTTTCTGGATTACTTTCCAGAGTACTGCTGTGAAGATGGTAGTATCAACACGAAACGTAGTATGGCTGGAAAGTCATACGAACATCGACCTTGGGATAAAACAGGTGAATTTATTGGAGATACCATCAAAAGCTGATGTTAGTTCTCTTCCTTACTGATGTTTTTGGTTGAGTAAATTGATGTAGGTGTACTATGTGATAAGTTGAAATTTTGTAACTTGTACATTAGACTGAGCTCAAATTTTGCTGAGTTATTGTTAGCAAGCAAGTTTGGATGTATTGCCATTGAAGTAATCAATTCTTCAATGAGCCTAAACAATTTTTTGTTTGTCCTTTTAAGTTCGTCCAGCATTCAGATTCTTTGTTTTGATCGGCTTGTGTGGGGGCACCGTCTTTGGGAGCTATTGTACTTAAATTACTCTTAGAAATCTAGTTCCTGAGCTACAAAGATTATATCTTAAGCTTAAATATTAATTTAACCTATATATTTCACATTCGATTCATTTTGATCTATGTACTTAAATATTAAAAAAAAATGATCATTTTGGTCTCTTAAAAGTAAATAAAAGTAAAAACAATGGAATTAAAATGGTCACTTTTAGAAGTAAAAGAACCAAAATGATCATTTTAAAAGTATAAAGACCAAAATAAATTAAAATTGAAAGTGATGACCAATATAGATATTTTGAGAATACAAGAACCAAAATGAACCTAAGTTAAGTACTTTTTGAAGCATTTAAATTTTTCATCTATTTGAGTTCTTGTAAAATCCGCCAATCTAATTGGAAGTTTGTAGTTTTATTGGACATAAATTTCAAATTTACATCTAAAAAAAATTAATTAATTAAAAAAATGAATATGGAGACTTTTTAAATACAAAATTTAGAAGCCTATGAAATACTTTGGAACTTCAAAGGTTAAATAGACACAAAATTCAAAATTATGTACTAAATTAATACTTTTAATCTAATCCTCAGAGTATGACTTGCTTGTCTATCCTTGGCTCTCCACTCTGAGGCACAGTTTTTTAACTTTGCATAAAAATCTTATTTTGGTCATTAAATTTTTATAGTACATTTAGAGAGAGAGATTCGGAGGGAAGCAGTGAAGATATCATGAGAAGTGGAGGCTGGAGAGAGTGAATGATTATATATATACACACAGTAAAAGAAAGAGAGTTAGTGATATGTGGGAAACTAATCACTGTGCCTGAGCAGCCTTGAATAGTTCACTCCATTTTTGGGGATCATTCCCTGGACCTTCCCCCTGCAAAAGTTTCAAAGCTTTACTACTTTTTGCAGAGAGAGAGAGATGCGAAGAATTGAATTGACTGGTTTGAAACGAGGATAAAAATATTTGTCAACCTGTCGATATATCTGTAAATTGAAGTATTCGACATCTATGGTATATATTCATTGATATCTCTGATATCTTTTATAAATATTTGTAAAACATAAAAAAAAAGTCATATATTTAGTCTAATATGAATAGAATTGCTATTAATAATATCCAAGTAAACATAAGTTAATTATTCAATCTAAATAAAGTTTATAAATTTTATGACTTACAGAAATATCCATTGATATTGATATTTTATCGATATATCTATAAGTTTAAAATCCCAATACTAACATCGACATCTATATTTTAATTCTTGGTTTGAAATGGTGTTTTAAAGTAGCTTTCTACTTTTTTGTTTTCAAAACTACTTTTAACAGCAATAATCAGATGGCTTGTAAAGCATTGAAATCATTATTCACAAGCTTTGATCTAGATTTCTCTATGAAAATACAATAAAGGGAAGCAAGAGATGATTTTTTTAAAAACGGTTATGCATTTCAAACAAGTTTTGATTTGAGCTTCTTTAAAAATAGAAAGTTTGTTTATAAACAGTTGTAAAACAAGCCTTCATTCTCATGAACTGCAGCTAACTTTGAAGCTCACCTCAACTGAGTTAATTTCGTACGCCTGTCCTTCAGTGAAGTCGATGTCTAGAGCCTGTATGCAAGCTTCGGCAACCACAATCCTGCTAGCTTCTCCAATGAGTTTATCGCCTGAGATTCACGAGAGGAATGAAAAACGACAACATAATTTTGATATGAATTTGATTATGGGAATGAGAATGATATGAAATGGAAATGTTCTAATTGTCACGGGAAGGTGTATTAAGAAGTGCATATATGTTTCCATACCTGCATACTCACTTTAAAACTTTTTGGATAATTCGTTTTACGTTATTTTGTTTTCTTTGCAAGCAATTAGAATCAAAGAAAAAGTATAGAATTGAGCCCATAGGATTTATAATTGGTAACTAAAATTATGGATAATGAAACCACACCAGAGGTAGCCCCACGGGTTCTTCATACCACATTCTATAGAGTGGCAATACAAAATGTGTCATTTTTATAAATTCTATAATGTTGTACCTTGACCAAGGAGGACGGCACGCCGTTGCCCGGCTGTAGCTTTGAGCAACGTATTAAGATCATATGAGGTGTATGGTCCATCAGTCAACCTACCAGCTCTGGAGCACACATATTTGTACATAGAAGAGAGTGAATAGACTCAATGTGGAAAAGCTATGATACTTCTAGAAAGAAGAAGGAAAAAAATCAGCTGAAGTAAAATAAATTCATGCCAAATGGACAGACCTGATAATTGTGAACGGAAGACCTGACTCGCGAAGAAAATCCTCCCCTTGCTTTTTGTATTTGAGAACACCAAAAAGATTCATAATACTAGGAAGAAAAAAAGAGAACCAATTAGTAGACTGAAAGCAAAGTTTGTGTTTTGTACATGTTTTCTTTTAAATTTTAAATTCCACTACCGCCACCTCCAACCAAAGGAAAAAAAAAGTTAAAAACAAAAAACAAAACAAATGCAGTCACATACTTGTCTGCTTCCTATACCAAATTTTAAACACGATAACTAACGGTTGTAGTACAACCAAAGTCCCATATTAACTAGGTAAGAGAAAGATTTGTGATATATAAGCGAGGACAACTACCTCTAATGGATGAGGCCTTTTGAGTGAAACGAAAAGTAAAGCTACGAAGGCTTACGTCCAAAGTGGAAAATTTCATATCATTGTGAAGATATGATAGAGGGTTTGTTGTCCTTAACAATAACTAAAATTGATCTCTCCCAATTAGGGGTGTTAACATTTCGATTCGGCTCAATTTGAGTTTCAAACCAAAGCCGAACCGCCAAGAATATTGTTGAAAAGTAGAGAGCAAAACCAAACCATCCAATAAACCTGACTGAATTGCCTCGAACCGATTGACCAGTCGGGTTGGATCAAAGGCAGGCACATATCACTATGTCAGAGCGGCCCAAATGGGTTATTATTATATTGTGCCACGTGGAATTGTAGGTTTGAAGGTAAATAATCGGAATGTAAAATACAAAAACTGCATTTCATGTGTCTTGAACACACGACAAGCAATCAAGGCCAACTCAATCACTAATGCTTAATGATACATGATAATAATCTTAATATAAACATTATTGGTAGGTTCGGTTAGATCCAGTTTGTTATTTTGAAAACCCAAAACCGACTGAATATCATCGGTTTTCTCTAAATGCAAACTAGAATAGACAAATCGATGACGGTTTCGGCTCTTTTGTTTCCGGTTTTTCCCTTGCCCCTTACTATCTATAATGCAGATGACAATTTTTAACAGGTTTCTTTATTCCTCTACCATATAATGCTTGCTTTGTAGAATAAGCTGGCCTACCTCCAAGGCAATTCATTGAATTTGGTTACCCCTATCGATGAAACAAGAACTACTCTCTTTACTGATCGAGGAACTGCTGAGATGAGATTTCTCACACCCTCCCAATCTACAATTATAAGGCCATGGTCAGAAAGTGCGCATAGGCATAATTGACTGTGTGTTGGTGTGCTTATGAGTATCCGAAGATGTGCAACTTCAATTTCAATCTTGAGACGGACAAAAAAAAAAAAACGCTGATATTATATCAATTTCAACAATGTTGTTGAAAACAGAAACAGAGATGTGCTAATGATTTGTAGGCCTAAGTTTCTAGCCAAAACACTAAGGCGTAACATCTGATATTAACAGTATAATTCTAACCTACTCTTTCAGGAGTGTTGTCCCCATCCCATCGCCTTGAAGGAAAAGCTGTCGTTCCTGTGCAGCAAATCACATGTGTGACACCCTAACAGATGAAGACCAGATAAATCAAAACAGATATTTTAAATTTGTAAATAAACTACACCACCAAGCTATAATGAATTCTTTTTTTCTTTAAAAAGAAACAACAATAAAAATTGTATCTATCAATATTCATTTCTTCTACTAAAAGAAAAAAGAAAAAGAAAATTTTTACAGGTAGAAAAAAATGTCAAACTATTTATAGAAATAACAAAAAAAAAATATCAAACTATTAACAGAAATAACAAAAGAAAACACTGATGGATTTCTATCAACGTCTATTAGACACTGATAAACTTCTATCAGTCTCTATCAATGATAGACTTCTATCAGTTTCTATCGCTAATAGACACTGATAAACTTCTATCAGCATCTAACTCAAAAAGGCCATAGTAATTATTAAAAATCAAGAAACAATTATGATTCAAAACCAAGAGTAATTATTCTAATCCAATCTAACTCAAAAAGGAATCTAATAAAAAAATAATAAAATAAATAATAATAATAATAAAAATAATAAAATAATAAAAAAACAAACTAAGTTACCAAAATGAAGAAAAAAATGAAGTTTGGTGATAATGAAGGATCAGACTTGTAAGCCTAAGATCAT